>NC_141615.1:32775713-32808213 GCF_047967505.1 Dipteris shenzhenensis
TCTTTGAAGGCCACACTATTGATAGATTTGATGGAGTATCCAAACCCGTAGGATTTCTAGCCTTTGCGGGGTTCTAGGACTCTGATATTATGAACTAAAATCACACAACGAATCAAATGTTAAATAGATGGATGCAAGACATAGAATCGTCATGTTTCATATTGTAATTACTTGTACAAGAGACAAACAAAAAACTAGGAGTGGAGTACAAAACAGTCAAAAATAATAGACTCTATAAACATTGTGTAATGTCAGAATATCAATTTCTCATCATAACATCTATCTCTTGGGGATTCTCTCTTACACATAGTGAAAAGGCATGTTGAAAACTAGGAGTTACTCCGAACAAATTGTCTCCTCATATCTGTAACTATTTTGAATTTATATTATTGCTTAAGTGTGTGTGTATGTAAAAAGTGATAATTTTAACTAAAAGCACTAATAAATAATTGAAGAACCCAAAATCAATCTAATTTAAAGGAAAAGCTCACGAATAAGTGTATCAATAAGAATGAGAGTTTTAAAATATATCAATAAGAATGAGAGTTTAAAAATATATATTTAAATACACACACACTCTCACACACACACACCCATGTATATGTATATGTATGTATGGATTATATATATATATATATATGCCAACCAAATGAAAAATGAATGAAGGAAAATATATAAAGATGCGGGGTGGGTTTTAAAAATAGATTAGTGGTAAGTAGGAACTAGAGAAGCAGCCAAGCAACACTAGGGATTGAACAAGGAATGTGCATCAACGGCCACACTGGTCCCACGCTGGTGATAATGCAAAGACAAACGCTCACTAGTTAGAAGTTTAAGCCAATTAATTACTAGGATAGTATGATCTATATAGCTACTTTGTTCAATGTTTACTACAAGATACACCCTAGAGTCTATTCTCTAAGCATATTAGAATGGCATATGTTCCAAAAGAAGTGATACAACCAAACATTATATTCCCTAAGCTATCCAAAATAATATACATCTCAAAAGGGGTAGTACAGCACAACATGTGCTTAAAAGAACATCACACAATCCAAAAAGAGTGTTGTAGCATATAAAGGTTCAACTAATTTGATGGGAGCAATCCCATGGTTAATCCAAGTCCACCAATACATAAATTTATAGTTGTTGCCACATAAGTGTCAAAACACAATAAATATTACATATTCAAAGTATCCTGCAAACTCTTGCAAGTTCAACAGTAGATATGCGTTCCCTGAGTGATAGAGGGATTCTTGAAATACAACTTCTCATAAAAAGTCTACTTCCCATAGGTAGGACCTTTGGGTTTTGCATAAGTTCTTCCATTATATGCTTGCTAGAGATGACAAAAAAATGCACATGCTAGAGGACTTCAAGCTGAGAACCTGTAGGTGAAATGAACTGGCTCACCTACATGCATCCATAGATACACCATGTTAAAACATGCATACTATGTCCCATGGGACTACAAGCTTCATAACCAGTTCATAGTTGTCATCCGTGGCACACCAACTAGACTTTTAGCAATCCATCATTCTTATTATTTTCATAAACAATGAAAAAAGAGCTCCCTTCTTCTAGAGTAGCTACACCCTCCTTGATTCTCCTTGCCTCTTACTCTCTTTGTGACTCCTCCTTTATGTATGTTGGGCTACATGTCGAGGTTCACTGCCTTGTCGCTATCCATGTCCATCTATCCTTCAAGGTTCAGGACCTCTCTTCCCCTCACACTAGCATTGCTACTTATGAAACACTACCTCGTTGCCAACCTCAATTCTTACTCAGCTGCATCGACCAACCATCCTAATGACCACTTTAGTTTTCCTTCTACACTTGCACCGACCTCTAGCCTCCCCATCTTGGTTTTCACTACCTTTTCCTTCCCCTCGGGTTGATGCCAGCCTACATGGTGCTTTTACTTGTGATCTATCCCCTTCCACTCATTGATTGAGCCCCTCTTAGCCTCTACTTTGTCTTATGTGTATGCTCCATGTTCTGCTGATTGCAAGCTACCTTACTAGTCACTCTTCATGCTCTTGCTCTTGAAGTCAATGTGCTCATTGTTTGGATACTACGAGCTGTCATCAATCGCCTTTCAACTTGGCCTCAAACTCGCTCTTCTTTTTGTATTTCCCACGTGTTGTTTCATTTATGTTTATGGCAGTCCCCTACTATATGATAGTTGTTTTATTTATTATATGTTAGTGTGTTGCCCTCCTTGCTTCTCCTTGCCTCTTACTCTCTTTGTGACTCCTCCTTTATGTATGCTGAGTTATCATGGCTACATGTTGAGGTCAACTGCCTCATCAATATCCGTGTCCGTTTCTCCTTCAAGGTTTAGGACCTCTCTTCCCCTCACACTAGCTTTGCTCCTTCCCAAACACTACCTTGTCGTTCGCCAACCTCTATTTTTACTCAATAGCATCAACCAACCATCTTGATGGCCACTCAGGTTTTCCTTCTACTCTTGCATAGGCCGCTAGCAAGCCTCTAGCCTCTCCATCTTGGTTTTCACTACATTTCCCTTCCCCTTGGGTTGATGCCAGCCTACATGGCACTCTCACTTGTGATATGTCCCCTTATGCTCATTAATTGAGCCCCTCTTAGCTCTACTTTGTCTTATGCACATACTCCATATTTTGCTCATTGCAAGCTACCACTAGTCACTCTTCATGTTCCTACTCTTCAAGTTAGTGTTTTCATTGTCTGGATATTGCGAGCTACCCTCGGTCACCTTCCCTCTTGGCCTCAAACTTGCTCTTCTTTAGTATTTCCCACTTGTTTCATTTATGTTTATGGAAGTCCCCTATTGTATGATAGCTGTTTTATTTATTATATGTTAATGCGTTGCCTTAAAGTTTTATGTAATTGCATATATTTATATGTGTGTGTCCACCCTTTCCTCCATTGATTATTCTCCTCTCTTTCCTCTTTTAGATATAGACTCAGGTTAACTTACCAATTCCCCTTTTGTTCCTTTTTCTTTTTTTAAATTCTCTCTCTCTCTCTCTCTCTTTATGTCTCTTTGTTGAGGAGCATTTAGGCACCTAGGCTAAGTAGAGTCATGCGGGAAGGTCACAAGTCATATGGAAGTTGGAAGGTCACAAGTCATGTGGAAGTTGGAAGGTCACAAGTCATATGGATGAGTGGCAGTTACCGAGGACCATGAGGAGTAGTTATAACTCCTTTTGGATAACAATATCTTGATGGTATGGCAATCAGACTCTTGTCTGATCAGGATTTCAAACCATGTATTCCCTTTTAACAAGTTGGATGCTGATCGGATGCACGATTCTCCATGCTCTTGGCTGTGTGTTGTTGGAAGAGGAAAGCTTTTGCTCCTATTTTTCTCTGTTGTATCTACTTTTGCATGAATGATACATTTTGAGCTCGTAATACAGTCTGACTAGCTTCTATTTCTGCATTGTCTTGTTGTCTTTGTATTGCTTATGCATATTCCTATTTTGGGAAAGTTTATCCCACAACACTCTTTCTTTTCTTTCTCACTATCTGTCTAATTCTCTCTCCCTCCCTCCCTCCCTCCCTCCCTCTCTCTCTCTCTATATATATATATATATAAAATTCATTTTCCTCTTAGTCTCCTCCTTTTAAGCTATTTCTAGCTTTAAGTAATTTTCTCATCTTTTAGCCTTTTCCCACTCTTTTAAAATTAAAGTTATTTCTTTTTCTATTTAATTCGTGCTTTAAGTGAACACTACCTCTTAATTCACCTCTTGCTCCCCCTCCCCCCCTTTCGCGCCCCCTCTTTTAGTTGGAATGTGTCTGTCTTCCCTCGCTCTTATATGCCCCCCCCCCGGTGTGTATTTGTGTGTGTGGGCCCCTGTCTATTCCTACACATGTGCTTCCCCCCTAGATCCCCTAACTCTCCTCTTTGTTTTCTCTCTCTCTCTCTCTCTCTCTCTCCTCCCCCTACACAAAAAGTGAAACATTAAATATTAAAATATATAATATAATGAAGGAGTCAAACTACGTGGCCCCAGGCTCCCCTAGCCACCCAGTGCCCTCGATCTGCCCGTCATTACAGTGCGCGGCATGTGTCACGACTTGCTGCGCAATTTCTGACCCTCAGCAATGTCAAGCACTGCGCCTTGCCTCGTCACAGTGCTTGCGATCGCGTTGCACCATGCTTTGTCTTTGTCCCCTGCGTAAATCGCCACGTGTCAATCCCCAGTTGCTGCACGGTCTGCTCTAAGCCTCTTAGCCTCTGCGCCACAAATGGCGCTGCGACATTTCTCCCGTGTAGGGGCCAAAGGCCTTTTGCCCTCTGCTCCTCTATCTATAAACGCCTCTCCCTGAGCCACGTGGCACAGCTCCGCTCCCACTTGGCACTCCAGTGTGGCGCTCCTCCCCGAGCCTCCCCGAACCTATAATTCCTCCCCGAACCTCCCGCGAAGCCCCCTTCCTCCCGAAGGCTCCACGTGGATCCTTTCCTTAAAGAATAGTATAGATATAGAAGTGTAGAAGCATAGATTTGAATTCTTGTCAAGTGGACGTTTTTGAATTCTTTTCAATTTGGGGGACTTATTATCAACAGAGATTGATCTACAAATAGGGAGATGGAGCCTGCACTTTTCTCTCCTGCGCTTCTGTTTGGCCAATTAGAGTCTGGTAAGCTTTTAATTGTTTAGGAAATTCTTGTTCTGAATGCATGGATTGGGCTTGGACGCTAGCTCAAATCAGGAAAGCGTCAAGTTTTCCTCCTGTCTGCGACTCTTCTGGGCAATTGATCATGAGTTCGCTCCCTGTCTCAAAACAATTTGTATCCACTAGCATTGCAAGCTAAGATCCAGTATCATGTTGAGGGGACGGACGGCGCTTTCTTGCTTACAGCAACCCAGCCTCTATAATACATATCGTCTCCTTTGTGATCCTTAGCTCACTAATGATAAGATTAATAGGATTTCTTACAGTGGCATCAGAGACAACTTTCGTGATTGCCTGTAGGAAATGCCCCGTATCTTTCTAGCCTCCATCTGATACCAACCTTCTCCCAGATCGCTTTCACCTTTTTGTGTTGAAGAAATGGAGAGGAGGTAAGACACTTTTGTTTCCCATTGCCTTATATGATTTGAAGGCGGCCTCTCCATGCCTTGGCCCTTCACAATGCACATTACGGACATGAGCAGTGTCACCTCCTGGCCCACATATATAATCTCAGGGCTGCTCAGGTAACCACCAAGAACCCCTCGTTAACCTTGCCCTGAACTTCTGAATATTGCCTACATATCCATTTAGTGCCTATGACATTCTTTCCATGATAGCATACACAATTCCCATGTGTTATTCTCAGCACGGGATTGTACTCAGAGACTAAGGCTTCTTGCCAATTTTTGCTTTTGATGGCTTTCCTAAATGGTTGGGTTCTTGCCTATAATTCTTGTCTCTCTCCACAAATGCTGCATTTGAGAAACTAGAATACTTCTCAATCACCCTTTGTGACCCTCTGGGGTTCTTTGGTAGTTGTTTCATGGAGCTCTTTAACATCGGATCGTTTATAAGATGCATGTTGAGAATGGTGCAAATTGCACCATAGAGATAGGGTTCATAGGGATAGGTTCATAGGGACAGTCTTTAATTCTAACCTTATGGGGTAAAGATATCTTTATTGTTTATCATGTTCATAATACAAGGAGTATACAACTAGTCATCTCCACTTCTCTCCATTCTTTGATGGGTCACCTGTTGAGGTAGTTTCATCATACACTTATCTTGGGGTCATCTTTTCCGGACCCATCTTCACTATGAGACCCACGATGCAGGCACGCTTGAGCAGAGGATATGCTTCATTGGCTAGACTAGAGAGGTAGTGCTTCCGCTCTCACTTTCAGGATCCACGGACCAAAGGGTTGCTTTTTGACTCCTTGGTCCGTCCAGCAAGGATGTATGGCAGTCCATGCTTGGGGCCAGACTTGTCGGATACAGAGTGGGCCAGGGTGGAGCGGCTACAGGTTCTCATGTTATCACGGATGATCCGTGGTAAGCCATCCATTCCTTACCAGATCATTCGGGCGGAGTTTGGGTCACCCCCATTACAGCTAGATGCGGCATTTCAGGTCATCACGTATCTATACCGAGTCAGGGAGTATGGAGATTATACCTTTGGGCGTAGCAGGCTACCATGGCTAGCACTGTCCTCTTCTATGGCACTTGCAGCAGGAGGAGACCAGAGGTGCTGGTATGCACGCATAGAGAGATGGTTCGAGGGACTGGCACTCCACATGGACAGACTACCCCCATTCCAGTACAGCATGGATGCTCCGTTTTCTCCCCTCCTATCACACAATGTCAATCAGGTTATCTGTGAGGATCTATTACAGCTACACACATTCTGGACCTAGCTGGCCCTGAGTGATCTTCTAGTGAAGCTGGGCTTCTACAGAGATTACTTCTTACATATCACGGTGGAGGGTTTCATTGACCCACCATCAGGATACACTTAGATTTACTTACTTCACTCACTAAGGATCTCTCTTGGGCAGTTCCGGGTCTCTTCACATAGACTTCGTATCGAGAGCGGCAGCGCAGAGCGACTATAGGCGCATATGCACTTTGTGTGACATGCAGGAAGTTGAGACAGAGGAGCACTTCATCTTCAGATGTCCTGTTTATCCTGAGATCCACGGGTGTTTCTATTGCCTCTTCAGAGATAGCTATGGGGTTCTCCTACCCAGACTAGCGATGTTTGGCAGGTTTCGTTCATCATGAGGCACTCAAACACCGCGAGAGGATACTTCGAGCACGGAGACGGGAGTAGATTTTTTCCTTGGCTGATCTCTCTCAGAGCTCTATCACGGAGTTTTTCCAGCGAGATCACATGGACACCCACAGGACGAGGCCTTGACATGACCGTGACCCGGAGCCTGTGACCCGACAGCTTAGACAGAGGGTTGACACACAGATCACACTTGGGGACATCCCTCCATGTTTAGAGTTGGGTCTCGCCCGACGGGGGTCACAGTAGCCCTGGTTAGACGCAGAGCTATGACCAGGAGACATGCCAGGGCTGCACCTTTGAGTGGCTAACAACACTCTATCACTGATTTCATGCCTCCATTGCCACATTCACCCTGATGTCTTGATGGTGATGATGATGATGATGATGATGATGATGATGAGATAGTTGACTACCGGCATGACATGACTATGTTGTACTTAGGATTTGTACTTAGGATTTAGTATTGACATTCTGCATGTTTTGCATTTGCATTGGTGTGGATGCTCGTTTAGTAGCTCCACAACCACAGCTCGTTTGTACCAGGTTTTTCACAGTCTCATAGACCCATCGGTCTTCCGAAGACTTTAATAAACTTTCGTTCTTTCTTTCTCCCCCCAATCCTCCAACATGGTATCAGAACCTATGGTGCTTCATCCTTTGTAGGCAAAGTGTAAGCCCTTATGTCAAGGTATAAGCTTGTTAGAATTCTGGTCATGTATTATAGGGAGCAAGGGTTGTTATGTGGGTGTGTTAGTCCAAGATAGTGGTAGTGTTCTCCTATTCTCTCCTTGGGCTGTGGCTGTTAGTTGGGGGCTGTGCTAGGGCAAGTTACTGGATGTAGGCTGGATGAAGGGTTGTATATAAGCCCTAATCAAGGGGCTGGTAAGGGCCACATATGGCTAGGTACAGAATGATTGGTGGGGCCCAGTCAGGCCAGCCAACCACCCGACCTTTGGATCGGATCAGCTGACCACATGGGTCAGGTTAAACCAACCAGCCAACCTTGGACCAATCGGGCCAGTCGGTCTGACTGGAGCAGACCGACTAGCAGGGTTCCTTCTGTACGAATAGGATACTTTTGGCCCTTTATATTGTATCTTCCAAAGCGGTTTTTCTCAGCAAGTAGAGTACATTTCTTGCAGCACATCCCTTGCGTTTTCTTGTGCAATAATTTCTCTCTCTATTTGCATTTCTGCAATCTCTCTTTTTGCACAGTTCCGCTGCTGCAACTTTGACATGATCACAAGGATCCTTCGACACAGGAAAGCACACAGGACAGTTAGCGGTTGACTGTGACATCGTATCAAAGCACAAGGATCCTTGGACACAGGAAAGCACACAGGATAGTTAGTGGTTGATTGGAGCAGGTGTGGACAGCTCAGGACAAGCAGAAGGAGCCAGAAGGAGGCTTCGTTAAAGACAAACACCTTGCGAACAGCCTACAGCCTCTTCTTTCCTTTCTTTTCCACCCACTCTCCCTTCATAAGAGCAAGCCCAAACTCCTCCAAGATGGCAGATTTGCTTGAGATGGCTGAGAAGCCGTGAAGGTTCCTCTCCTTTTTACATTATTGATGGGATGGAAACAACTAGCATATTTGGAAGGTTATTATGGAGTCAGTGCTGCAAACCTATGACTTGGCTGATTTCATTTTGGTTGGAGTTGTAAGGCAAGGTGCGGAGGAGGATCTTGGCATCCTAGTGCAAAGGAGTGGGAATCCTTGGCACAGTTGTGGAATCGTATCAATGCCTGCGTATGTTTCTTCATCTTCCTCAAATGACATTTTAGGTGCTCAATCACGACAAGCACATGACGCTGCCGAAAGGAATTTGGGAGCACTTGGCCTTCTCTACAATAGGTTCACTCATGACGTGCATCTCCTTGGAAGGGCAGATGTGAGTGCTGAATCCTGCGAAGTCCTCAAAGATGTGGAAGCACATCAACAAGCTGCTAAAGAGCAGGAGGTCCTTGAAGCCTAAAAAGCCCTCTCATGTCTATGCAAGTTTAAATATGTTTTACAAAATAGTTTGTTTTACGATAAATATTTCAAAGTGAGCAGGTTGAGCACAAGCTCCACAAAGGCAGGTCAAGTTTCATATTTTTCAACACATGCTTGAGTTTATGAATGCTCATAGATCAGCATTCTTTCCACAATTCAGCAGCCTTCCACAGTGAAGCATCTTAGTGTTCTCATGGGTAGACACTCTTAACAGAATATAGATAAGCATCTATCACTATGCCCCGACAGTCTCTCTTCGAGAAGCTCTTTGAAACAATTTGAAGCATCTTTGAATTTGGGTACTTGACTCCGCAACTCTCTTCATCAGGCTCTAAACATGCAAGTCATCCTAAAACACAGGTTTCATTTATGCAGCACCATCCACCTCTGGTACCACTAATCTTGATACGAACATGTTAGCTTCTTCAAATTATTGAGGTACTAAGAACAAGTCCTGGTAGGTATCCCCCTCATGAACGGTTTCAATCTTGCAAAGCACCAAGTGTCCCAAGTTTGGTTCAACCAGTTTTTGAACTGACACCATTCGTAAATAGATCCAAAAGAAACTACATGATCTCTAGTAGGTATATGTATGACCTGTAGGTTTTAACTGGTTCACTATTGGGTACTATGGTGGAGCCTCCCCATCACCTGTACTAGTAAGTGTCCCAAACTTCTCAAGTCGTTAAGACAAACCTTTGTGGCAATCTTGTAGCAAGTGCTGAATGCTTCCACAATGAGAACTCTCCCTTTCTCCGAGCAACTGAGAACTCCTGTATATATAGTCGCCGCCCCAAAGCAAAGTGCTAAAGTCTCCCATAAAATAAATTGACATTAGATATCCTGGAATTCATTGCCATTGAAGCAAGCTGCGCACCTTCTGGAATTACCCTCCACCATCATGCAACTGTGTAGTTCCTAACTAGCCATGGAGAACTTGAAGTGCCTGTCTTCATCTTTGCTGGTAGTACTAGCCTTGTCCTCAGGTCCTCTGACTAAGCAACATCTGCATCCCCCACCACAAAGTCCAAGCTAGAGGATCATTTGTAAATGTCTCGCATGAACACTGTCACTCTTGGTATGTAAAGCTCACCTCATGAATGCTACGAGCAAGTGCTAAGAGAAGTTGATTAATTGCCACATTTGCCATATTGTCTGATTCTGTTACCTTCCGGGACCTAATTCGGGAATTCTGTGTAATTTGCCCTTGGTAAGAAGGCCGAATATGCCAGCTTTGTTGAGAAGGTCCAAATACCTCTTCGTACTTCAGCTTTGATGAGAAGACTTCGCTGACCTCCAACAAGCCACCAACTCCTTGATGGTCACATGTAAAGTGTAATCATAGATGAGAATCATGGTGTTACAATGAATGACTGCTTGCTACACAAACTTTCAAGCTTGTATGGAAAATGGGTCTTACTCTAGCTTTGTCTTTGTACTTTCAGATTTGAGCATTGACGCTGTGGAACTGAAAAATTTGTTGCAATTGTCTTCAAGGGATATTGCATTACACAGTTTGATCTGCATACAACTATTTCAGCTCATTCACAATGAGGACTTATGGAAACTTATTTATCAGCTGGCTGAAAATCTTACAATGATATTAACTTGGGAATCGTGCCGTGTACGAAAAGGTTAAGTTGGGGCAGCTCTGCAAAAGAACTAACCGAGCTTGAAGGAGCCACTTGGAGGAGAATAATTGCAAGAGAATGTCTTGTCATTCCAATTTAGTGTTCATGTTATATGTAAGTTCCTAGTGTTGTGTGGGGAAGGGCCCACAAGCATGCAGCTGGTGAATGGTATTGTAACACAGGTTTGGTTGCAAGATGTTTTGAATGTCAACATTTGCAAGTTCATGCTTCACCTTCAAGAAAGAAGGGTACTTGCTAGACTACTTGATTGGAGCTTGGTTAGTGGTATTTGAGGGTCATGGGAGAGATAAGTTGCTCAATGGTGCTCAGTTGTTGTCTGTTGCACACTTTCTTCTTCCTACAGGAAGATCATGGGAGTAGCACCACTTTGATTCCACCCAGCCAATTCTTGTTGAAGCGTGAGAGCTGACAGAGAGTCGAAAATCCAGAATCATACATGAAAAGCACCTTCTCCTTCTCTCACTAGCTCCAACAAGCCCCATCTCCCTAGATGGATCTAGATGCCACATGTCATTATCATAGGGCCTTCCTAATGCAACATTTCACCCCTCTCTTGGGATACTTTAATTTCCTTTGCCCCTAGGCACATTCCTTGCATTAGGCCCTTAGCCTTAGATCCACCTAGTCTGGTGCTATCAGCCCTCACATAGGACCTTGACATTAATTCCCTCCCGATCATTTACATGAAGCGCAAACAAATATATTACAAACATAGATCCTTTAAGGGAAATGTCGACTGATTCTTCCGAGGTCATGCTACCTCGGCTAGAGCGTAACATTCCTTCCCTCTTCAGACACGAGCGTCCTCGATGATAAAGTCTGGGAACACTCTCCGCAACTGGTATACGGATTCCCAGGTAGCTTCTGATAGAGGTTGACCATGCCATGCAACCAACACAGTGGGTATCTTCCGAGTTCGTATTTGCATTGTTCCTCGGTCCAAGATTCTTGTTGGTTTGCGCCTTGCATTATCCTCTATCTTCTGAAACAAAACCACACCTTCGATTAGTGAGTCACCTGTATGTAAGAATTTCTTTAAGCGCGAAACATGAAACACTGGGTGCACCTTACACCCCTGTGGCAATTCTAATTTATAGGCTACCTTGCCTATTCTCTTTAGAATTAACCACGGCCCACAATATCGAGGTGATAACTTAGCACACTCTCCTGAAGTTAACGACTTCAAGTGCGAAGGAACTCTAAGAAAAACTTTTTCAACGACTTCGAGTGCGAAGGAACTCTAAGAAAAACTTTTTCTCCTTCCTTATATACTCTTATAGACCGGTTTTCATCTGCATACACCTTGGCTCTATCCATAGCGTGGCGGATATTAGCTCTCGCAAGTGCTAGCATCTCCCGCATCTGAACCACAAAGTTCGCGGCACTAGGCACTTTCTGAGGTACTCCAACTATAGTTGGATTTGCTGGTCTGTAACCATAGTTCAGCTCAAACGGACTGAACCCTGTAGAGGAATGTTTTCTATCATTGTAGGTAAACTCTAACAATGGCAACCACTTGTCCCACGTATGTTGCCTTAATGACACATATGCCCTCAGCATATCTTCTAAAGTCTGGTTGACTCTCTCCGTCTGACCATCCGTTTCAGGATGATCCCCACTACTCATTCCCAACTCAGTCCTTAGTGTCTCAAATACCACTGTCCAAAAATGACCGGTAAATCTGACATCTCTGTCTGACACTATGGATCTAGGCAATCCATGCGGACGAAATATATGTCTAATAAACAAATCCGCCACTTGCGGGGCACTAACAGACTCTCTAGTCGGAATGAAGTGAGCCATCTTGGTTAGACGATCAACCACCACAAGGATAGAATCATACCCTCCTTGTGTTGTAGGCAGCCCTACAATAAAGTCCATGGAAATGCTCTCCCACTTACTTAGTGGTATTTCCAAGCGCTGTAAAAGTCCGGGTGGCTTCAGCCGCTCGGCCTTGCTTACCTGACACGAGAAACACCGTGTCACATATTCATAAATATGCTTTTTCATCTTTGGCCAAAAGAAATCTCGCTTCACGAGATCATATGTCTTCTCGACTCCTGGATGTCCCGCACATGGGCTATCATGGCACTGTCGAATGACTCTCTGCGTGAGATCATTCTGACTAGGTACTACAACCTTGCCATTTCTTTTTAGCATACCATCCCTTATGGTATATCTTGCATATGTTTGGCCTTTTCTGGATGCCAGGTCATCCTTTTCTTCCTCGGGTCTATACACATGAGCTTTAGGCCATAAGCTCTGGACAAACTCGTCCATCTTTTGAGTTTCTCTAATCTCGGTCATTAGAGCACTCTCTAATACCGTGAAACTCATATTGTGCATAATGCGAGACAACGCATCAGCAACCTTATTATCCTTTCCTCTTCGGTACCGAATCGTCAAATTAAACTCCTGCATGAGCTTTGCCCACCTAGCTTGGCGGCCCCTCAAGTCAGGCTGTTTACAAAAATGTTTCAGAGTATCATGATCCACATCCACATAAAACTCTGAACCATACAAATAATGCCTCCATGTTTTCAAAGCATGGATAACAGCATACAACTCCAATTCATGAGTTGGCCAATTCCTTTGAGAGGGAGAAAGCTTCTTGCTTTCAAAGGCTACTGGCCTTCCCTCTTGAAGGAGAACTGCTCCTACCGCAATGCCACTTGCATCGGTTTCCAGGAACAACGGTTTCTGGGGATCAACTATTTTTAACACCGGTCCTGTGACCACAGCTTGTTTTATGGTGTTAAAACTTTCTTGTTGATTCTGTCCCCATATAAAAGGTACTTTATTTGAGGTGAGATCAGTCAATGGCGATACTATTTCGGAATCCTTTGATATGCCTTCTATAAAATTGGACAAATCCCAAGAATGATCGCAACGCGGTCAGACTCTGAGGGATTGGCCAAGTCAGTATCGCAGCCACTTTCTTTCGATCCATTTCTACCCCCTCTGTAGTAATTATGAATCCTAAATATTCAAGCCTAACCATGCACAGTATAGTTTTCTTTTTATTTACATAAAGACTGGCTTTCCTCAAAGTACTGAACACTATTCTTAAGTGTTCATGATGCTCAGTAATACTTTTACTGAATATCAGAATATTGTCAATAAAATGTACTACAAACTTTTTGATATACGGACGTAGTAAATCGTTCATCAGCATGACGAAGATAGCTGGAGCATTGGTAAGTCCAAAGGGCATTACCAAAAACTCATAATGACCAAACCTGCTTCTGAAAGCGGTTTTATACACATCCTCGGCTCTAATCCGGATCCGATGGTAGCCACACTTAAGATCTATCTTGCTGAAAATCACGGCTCCATGTAATGCATCTAGCAAATCATCAATCCGAGCCATCGGATATCTGTGCTTAACAGTGATATTATTCAATGCTCTGTAATCTATATAGAGGCGAAACGTATCATCCTTTTTCTTCTTTAATATCACCGGCGAAGCAAAAGGTGAGAAACTTGGTTGAATCTGCCCCAACTTGAGGTATTCTTCCAGTTGTCTACGCACCTCCGCTTCTTCAGTAAAACTCATTCTATAGGGAGGTCTATTTACAGGTTCGGCCCTCGGGATCAGTTCAATCTTATGCTGAACATTCTGCTCTGGAGGTAACCTATAAGGTAGTTCATCCCTAAAACATTCAGAGAACTCCTCTATTATTAGATCAGCCAGCTTGGCCATCTCTCCACTTTGTGCAACATCAGTGCTAACCGAAGAATCATCAACCGGCTCTACCGATGCTGTACAAAGAAATAAAAACTCTTCTTGAGCTTTTCGGATTTCCATCACGGAAACCAACGGTCCCTGAGGTACATCTTTCTCACCTCGTAAGACATAAAGCACATCATTCATCTTGAATTGATATACGTGCTTTTTCCAATCAATAGCTGGATTCTTCCTAGAATGCCACGCCATACCCAGGGCTATATCTGCATGAGCAAGCTTGGTCATTTCAAAATCAAGCTTCTCAGCATAGTCCTGAATACGAAGCTCCAACTGGGTAACCCTTTGGTCCCATACTTCAGTTGAACTTCCATCTGCCATCCTGTCTGTATACGCATAGTCAGATGGGCTAGTCTTTAACTTCAGCCTCTTCACGAGCTTGGAGTTAATCACATTGTGAGTTGACACCGAGTCAAACAACACAATGACATCATGATTGGCCACTTGCCCTTTCATTTTAATTAACTCCGTATCATTAAAGGCTGTATATCCCGTTGCTGCGGGCTTAGATAGGATGTTATCAGGTGCACTCGTTACTAACTTAGCAACAGATACACATAACAAACAAGGTACTGATCTCTGAGAAGATCCCACTAGCTGAATCTGCATCTCTTCCGCTCTGGGACTTCCCTCCATTTCCACGTCGCATTCTGAGACTACCATCTCAGCCATCCGACGATCCTTATTTCGTGGAAAATCCTTCCACTGATGAGGCTGAAGGCAACCAAAACATAAGCCTTCTCTCCTCGCTTTTTCTCTTTGCTCTGGGTTTAAGAGAGACTTAGACCAAGCCCGGGCTGCCATTGGCATTACTTTCCTCTTCACTCCAATGGTGGTACTTGATTTAGGAGTTTCAGCTGGTTTCGCCTGCTTGGCTTGACCACTCGGCTGAGAACCACTCCCTTTACTAATCCATTTCTTCTTAAACCCAGATTTCTTTTGGTACCCATACTGGGTTCCGACCTGTGCAAACCCACTTGGCGTGCTGTCCTTGGCATCTTCGTAGTTCAAGGCTATGGCTATTGCATCACTCAACGTGTTCGCGTACTTAGCCCGAACTTCTATTTTAATCCGATCATTCAATCCTAATATGAAATCTTTCACTTGGATTGATTGAGGCAGGGGTTCATCAACCTTCATTACGCTCTCTCGAAACTATCAGTGTATTCTGCCACTGACAAATTTCTCTGACGAAGGTTTCTATACTGATCCCAAGCTCGGGATGCTTCATCAGGAGGTAAGAAGTGTTTCCTAAATTCCCTTTTAAACCCCTCCCAGGTAGTGGATGCTATACCATCTTTTTAATCCACCTCCGATCCGCTGCCTCACTAAACATGTGGGTGGCCTCGCGGATCTTCTTGATATCATTTTTGATTTCATAAATGGCGAACGCCTCGTCCCATTTGTGTAACCAGGTCTCAATGATATCAGAACTACGGTCATTCATCGACTAGAATACTTTTCCGGCCTATAATTGGCAATATTAGGTACTTTAGCCTTTTTAGGCTCGACCGTATGGACACTAGACTCCGGTTCCATTACTCCGGTTCCATTGGAGCCTTTCCCTTCTCATCTTGAGAAGGTTTGGCAGACATACTGTGTATCACTCTTCTAAGTTCAGACTGCCTTGCATTGGCCTGTAACTGTTGCGCTAATAACTGCTGCAGGGCATCCTCAAGTAATGCAATCTTGCCAGATAAGGTGTGAGCTACTGGACGCGACACCTACTGGGTCGGCCGGACTCCTGACTCACCAGGGTCAATGGGTGTTTAAAAAAAAAAAAAAAAAACACACTGCTAGAACACTTTATTTACAAACTGACACAATTCAGTGTAGTGGCACTCTGACACAATTCCCTATACTAGGGAATACCTGCAATCCCAGATTCACACTAACTAGGTATTTGACACAGGCATATATCCAAATCCCGCTTTTCCCTATACTAGGGAAATTCTTGCAAATCAACTCTGACTGAAGCACACAGGCATAGTCTCAAGCATAATCTGTCCTTGCTATAGCATCGAACCTTCATGCAGACTAATTATTAACAAAAACCTCTTCATGCAAGCGGAGCATCAACAAAGACTAAGATCGGGAAAAAAAAACACAGAATTGGCGAATGCTCAAGAAAGCTCCCTGGTCGTTCGCTCCTCAGCTCCACGTCGTTCAAGCCCCTACGCTCCTGCGACAGGTTGTCAGCCTAGAGCTGGGCTGTACTGTCAGCCTATCGCCGTATCGCATCGAAGGCCAGCACCGAGCGCCGATCAAACCTCTACTTGAGTGCCAATCAAATCTCTACTTGAGCGCCGATCAAATCTCTCCGTTTGGAATCTGTCTTAGCCTACGAGCCGCCTGCGTGGCCTTGGAGGGCTTTGACTGTAAGTCCGCTAGGGAAGCAGGTCGAAATCTATTACAAGCCAGCCAGCCACGTAGCACATCGAAAGCCTCCCGTAACACGAGCCCCTGTTAAGCCCGAGCAAATATTACGAACAGTGCGGGAGGACCACCGAACAGACACGTCGTTCGTTGTCACGGGCAGCAACACCTCCAAACAGTGGGGGAGGACCACCGAACAGACACGTCGTTCGTTGTCACGGGCAGCAACACCTCCAAAATTCATCGATCACGCATCGTCACAATTCACGTATCGCTTCAGATTACGTTGCTGGTGTCACGCTCACGATGCGCTTCACATAACCCACGCTCCCTTCTTCTTACATAATTCCCTCGTCCACCAACGAGCAACTGATACGTTCTTCAACTAGCTACAGCAGAATCACGTTTCATCCGATCACATGGATCCCCTCTCTCACCTAGCCTGGGCTCAGCAAGTGAGACAGACACTTCAATGCTTCTGGTGATGATTCTTGCCACCAGAAACACTAAAATCATCTATGAAAGCATGTATAAATGTTTGCAAAAAATCTTGAAAAATCCCAGTACCATTCTCTAGAAGGTTGCCAAAGACCAAATTGATAACTTTGCAAGCAAAGGCTCCCCACTTAGTGATAAAGATTTTCTCCTCTTTATCTTCAGGTGTCATCCAAACCTGAAACCATAGACTTGAATAAACATGCCATATTGACAATGTTACGCTCTAGCCGAGGTAGCATGACCTCGGAAGAATCAGTCGACATTTCCCTTAAAGGATCTATGTTTGTAATATATTTGTTTGCGCTTCATGTAAATGATCGGGAGGGAATTAATGTCAAGGTCCTAGGTGAGGGCTGATAGCACCAGACTAGGTGGATCTAAGGCTAAGGGCCTAATGCAAGGAATGTGCCTAGGGGCAAAGGAAATTAAAGTATCCCAAGAGAGGGGTGAAATGTTGCATTAGGAAGGCCCTATGATGATGACATGTGGCATCTAGATCCATCTAGGGAGATGGGGCTTGTTGGAGCTAGTGAGAGAAGGAGAAGGTGCTTTTCACGTATGATTCTCGATTTTCGACTCTCTGTCAGCTCTCATGCTTCAACAGGAATTGGCTGGGTGGAATCAAAGTGGTGCTACGCTCAAGTAAGTCTTAACACAATGTTGTGTGCTTTTTGTGTTAATAGTGCTATGCTCTTAGATCATGTCGTCTCAGCAGAAGGTATAGCAGTTAAGCTGGCTGAAGTGGTGGTCATTCGGTTAGCTTAAGATCTGCAAACAAAAAGTAGCACTTATTTGAGTAGTAGCATGGGCAGTTGACCCTGAAGCAAATGGATATAAAAAAGACTCTGGCATTCAGCTGTTCTTCCGATACTCCCTCTGTGTCTACCAAAACAAGTTTAAAGAATATGTTTTGTTGAGCATCTTCATTGGGTCCAACCTAGAACCTCAAAAGCAATGATAGAGAAAAATAGGGAGTTTGTGTCAATTTTCTGTAGGCGGAAACCGGGCCCTCACAGAGTGTAAATGAGCATGGAAAATGAAATGCTAATGAATTCCATGGTTTGTGGTAATGAAGGCCTTCAGAATTAAGCATTGTTGAGGATGCAAAATTGAACAACTTCTTGGAAGAGCTTATTTGTTTACTAGGGGATGGGCTTTGGTGTATCCAATGACAAGGAAAGATTGTGGTACCATGCTTACATGACCCTTGTCAGGGCTGATTTGTTCTCTTAGATTATTGGCTGTTTGGAGGCTAGACACACAATGTTGAGGCATTATCCTTTGCCGATATCTGGCCATGTTGACAGTCTGCAGGTTCAAAAAGGAGATGAGGAACCTCTGATTGGAAGAATGGATCACAAGATTAGTATATTATTTCAGATTGTATCGAACAGATGAAGGACAAGATCATGTATGCTTATATTGCCTCACATGTGAAAACTCAAGGTCTGTGGAATGTTGAGGGAGCAAAAAAGCTAATGGAGCTATTTGAGCCCAAGTACAAAAGCTATAATGAAGATGATTTTCAGTTCTTCACATTTGTGAAGGACAGCATAACCAAAGATTCAAATGCAAACACAACTGCTGTGTGGGATATATGGACAAGCAATCACTGGTTCCATTGTGGGGAAAGTGGACAGCAAAGCAGAGAGGGGTGTGCAAGATGAAAATCATGGGGACAGTCAAGGTCTATGTGATTGTGGAGCTTGATGATGATGAGCCTGGTAGGACCGATCACCACCCACATGACCCAAGTGGTGCCACAACATCCGGGGCAAAGAAATATCTCACTTTTTCATTTGGCTCCAGGTGGCAAGCATAATGAAGTATGCTCTTTTTATAGAGGGTACCTTTGTGTCTCACCGTCACCTGCAATTTTGAAGACCAAATTATTTTGAGGAGGAATGGTTTGTAATCAAGGCCAAAACTGGGCCTTGTTAGTGAGGTTAGGGTTATTTTGGCTAGAGGAATATAGTGGAGAGGACTATAAGGTGTTTCCCCTTTAGTAACCAACTCCTCAGCTCTTTTTTAACGAAGCACCAGCATGCTGTCTGTTCCTTTTGCAGTAATAGCCACTGAACTCCTCAAAATGATGGGAGTTTTCCTTGTGTTGCTAACCTAGGATGCTCTCATAAAACTGGAACGTATGATTCAGCCCATCAACTACAATCCAGACAAAGTCTCTTTCCTAAAATTTTATTTCATTTTGAGTAAGCTCATTGTGTTCTCTTTGATACTTGGACTAAATTCAGCGATATCCTCTGTCTCTCCTTGTTGAAAAAAATACAGCCTGTTCTTCAAAGCAAGAGCACGAGGCTCTTTTATTGCATACAAGTCCTTTAGGACTTTCAAGTGCCATTAGGACTTGCTTTTCCTCAGTTTGATGCCCTTGCTGAGAGATTGACGATTGCAAATGCCTTCTATGTTTTCACGAAGTTTGTTGTTTCTCTAGCCTCTGGCTTAGTTTTGTGCCATGCACAATCTCCATAAATCAAGAGCTAAGTGGCGATTCTGAACCTTGTGCTTCCATATGATATTTGGATGACCTTTAGCACAATAATTGGAATATTCTTCACACATCACACATCCCAATGTATTCTTCACGCTTCACACATCCCTGTAATGAACGAAATTCTCTGGTTCATTGTAATCTCTTGGGTTCTATCTCTGAACTAAGACTTTATTGGTGATTTACAAGCCCTCTTACAGCATTGCAGTGAGCGCCCCCGTGACCTCTACACTGGGTATTTCTTTTCCTGTCCTGCATTTCCTAGGCTGAACTTGCTATGTATGAGAGAAAAAATCCCCTCCTAAAAATGGAAAAGGGTGGAAGATGGATGTGACCACATGAGCAGTCACACCTCATTAGATGTGCCATTCCAATTCTCCCTAAGACCTAGGTTAACCCTTAGACTTTAGGTTCTAGAATTTCAAAGGTTCCTTGACCCCTCTCCCTACACTTTAATTATATCAAACTCCTTTTTACCCCTTGGCAGACCTATAACCTAACATAACCATTTTTCCTTCCTATCTCACTCAATATGGCTATAATTCAGAGCCATCTGAACCAACGTTCTTCTCTTGACTAATCCCATTGAATAGCATACTAATTTGGGTACTATTGTGTACTCATGTCATGACATTCCCTCTTGCTTAATTTTTAGTTGTCCTCAGCTATTAAAACTAAATAGGGTTTAGTTCCTATCATGATAGTGTTTGTGGACTACATGCAGATTTTATCACTAGAAGTGTCCTAGAGTTCTAGGAAAAGGCTTATCTCTTTTCTTTGCTATCTTACTACTCACCTTCAAGCTTCTAGTGCAAATCTAATCCCTTAAGTTTATTTTTGCTTATTCCTTCCTTTTAATAGAATAATAATCGAAAGTATTCTTACACGAAAGTATTCTTACACGAAAGTAATTGTAAGAATACTTAGCTTTGTAGTGTCCGGTTGTTGTCCTTGTTGTCTTTCTTTTCGTGCAACTGCAAAATAAACAACTGGTCTAGTGACCAGCTGGGAACTATTCTTCTGTAATATACAAATGGTCTAGCTTCAAGTGACCAGCTTGAAACTACTCTTTTGTGCTAGCATATCTCTTGATATTGTTGAGTAATATGTTGCCTTCAATTTCAGTTTACAAGGCTGAAACAGATTAACAATTGGGTGGTAAGTCCAATCGTCAATTCCTTACAATATATTTTCCCATCGTACTATAAAAGATACACCAAGTAGATTGGCCCTATAAGGCATCCGAATGTGGAAACCCTCACTTACTACAATCAAACTCTTAATTACTCTTGGTACTTTCAAAGTACCCTCTTGCTTAACTCTTTTCAAAGTACCCTCTTGCTTAACGGTGCCGCACGAACAATTGTTAGCTTTTTCTCTATTTCATCTCTTACTCTAAAAACTTTTTCCTCCTAAGATAAGATTTAAGCATAACACAGGTTTCACTTTTCTAGGAACATTTTCCTATACCCGCTTGTCATAAATGTTGCAAGCTAGAAGGCTGAATCTCATTCCTTGCATTCAAATTGTGTATCACAGAGCCTAGCTCTCAATTTGTCTTTTTTATGCATACATTGACAGGTTCCTACTTCTAGCATTTTTTTCATGCTCAAGGGTCCTACTAATGCAATCTTTTTCTTCTATCTTCTATCTGCCTGGTAACTCTAGAAAGATTATCCAAAACCTGGCTGTAAATTCAGCAATACTCTCATTGTCATATTGCTTGAACCTTTCCCAATGGAAGGTCAGTTTCTCTTCATGCCTTGTTGGCTGAACTCATTTCTCCTCTCATTTCTAAAAAGACAACCCATGAGATTCTTGTGGGAAAGAGGGGTAACTCTATTTGTGGATTATCTAGTCAAGTTGTGTCTTAACTCTCGCCTAATGCATTCTCTTCATGAGGAGATGATGGTGTTCTTTCCATCTCTCCTTGACATAATGGAGGAAATGGGACAAGTTCATTATTTTGCATCCCTTCTCCTTCCATTCCTCCTTTCAACTAGTAACCTGAAATTAGCTTGCTGTAATTTCAAAACAGAGGTTTATTTTACAGCAAAACTTGAATGTTGTAGAGTTAGTGATACCAGCTCTCGCTTGATTTATGTTGAAAAACAAGCTGAAATAAGCCCTTTCCCCTTGTCTCTTTGCTGTGACCTGGTGCACTGAATTTGAGGCTCCCTTTTGAGTGAATTGGAGGTCTCTGTGTTGTTATTGGGCTATGTGATGGGTGGATTATGCCCTTAAAATCTCGTTCCGATCCGACTTCCCGTTAGGGAGAATGGGGGGGTTCCTTTTCTTGACGATTCACACCGGGGGGGGGGAGTCACCCCATCTGTCAATTTAACAAATTGTCAAAAAATGAGCTGCAAATCTGAGATTTGTTCTCATCTCCAAATCTCACCCTAAGTGCTTTGATCCCATGTTGGGAGCAAAAGGAAGCAGAAGGATGGAGAAATCAGCTGGCTTTCATTAACTTTCTCTCAGAATTTGGGGAGGGAAAACATGTACAAAGTGCTTCAAAGGAACAAACAAGACTAGTCACACTTAGACCTACATAGTACACAAGACTAGTCATACTTAGACCTACATAGTACAAAATCAGGGCAACCTTTGATGATGTGGAGAGTACCATATGGAGGTTTCATTGAGCCTAATGATGTCAAAATCGTAAAGGGATGGATGGCCGTGATCCATGAAAATGTAGAAGGCGCCCCCTCACCCTGCCTTGAAGAATCGCTCTTGCCTTTCAACGGTCTTTCTATATTGACAAGGGTAGTTGCAGGCAACACCTGCTTGCCCCCTCCCAATCACCAAGCCAGCGTGTTACCCAAATGTTCTAGGCCATAATACTGGCGATCGTCTACTAGACACTATCCTTGAAGCGCAGGCTTTTAGTGTTGTTGAGAGGGTGAGTAAGAGTTCTGAATGTTGGGACTGATGACACTCATTCCTTCCATCTGATAAGCTAGGAAGACCATCTCAATGGGAAAAGCATGTTGCTCCTCTGCTAACCATGTCACCATGTAATGAAGGGGGCTAATGTAGGAGTACTCTAGTGAGTGTTAGCGGGGATTGTGGAGGGGCCTACATAAGTCCAAACAGACCACTTATGTACTCACTTTGGATGTCCAAACGGGATCTACGAGTCAAGCTTCTCCGACTATCCTACAAGCTGAAAGGAACTAAGATATGGATGGCTGAAGAACTTACACGAGATCAATTGAAAAATAAGGCAGCGGAATTAGCTAAGGTCAAGGCTGCAAGGAATGATGGAAAATGGGCAGTGTACCGTGAGGGCGTAGCACTCATTAAAGAGTTTAAATCCAAGCCAAAAGACTCTCAGTGTTAAACTGATGTATGGCCGATTATCTTTCTAGCCAAGTCATAATGCAGGTACTCTGAATAAATGGAGTTGCTTTATGAACTCCCTGGGACCTACCCTCCATAAGCTGATGTACTAATTGGTTTTCATGTTGTCCCATAGACTTCTTGGTCTTCCGTGGACGTTCCATGCTTCTCTCTCTCTCTCTCTCTCTCTCTCTCTCTCTCTCTCTCTCTCTCTAACTACCCACACGAATTACTGTGGCCCTAGTCAGACGTGGAGCTGCAGCCAGGAGACCATGCCGGACTGCACCCATGGATAGCCAACAACGCTCTATCCCTGATATTATATCTCCGCAGCCTCGCCAGTCTTTGAGTCCACCATGACCTCTCTCCTAGTGCTCTAGTATCTGTTGTATCGAGCTAGACTTGGCGCCAGACTTGATGTGATGTTGATGATGTACATGATGTTGCAGTTATGACTGTCATACTGATGCTTTCCAGGACTATGTTGCATTTTGCAGGTTGTTGTATCAGGTTTCTTTTAGTCTCATAGACCCATCAGTCCCCAATTCCTTTAGCTCTCATTCTCTTACCCCCTTCCTCTCTCTTCCTTTTGCTAGTTCTGCCCCCTTCTGTAAATCTTCGCTGTCCCCTTTTCTGCATTGGTACCAAAGCTCCGCTTCTGGCACCTTTACTTCCATTGCTCCCCCTTTTCACCCTTCATCCTGAGTTCCTTAGTCCCAACCACAACAAATCGCCTCGATCAAAAACCCAGCGCTTGTTGCAAGGGTAGGCTAGTTTAGGTCTGGTTAGGTTAGGTCATGTACAATAAGGCTTGGGTTAGGATACATTTAACTTGGGTTGGATAGAAAAGTCCTAATTGTCCTAATTGTCCTAGTGGTCTTAGGTCAGGTGTCCTAACTATTGTAATTGCTTTAGGTGACTTAGGTGTCCCCCCTCCCAAAAAAAAAAAGCCACTAAACAGAAATTCAAGCCTTCGCAACCCATTTTTGAAGGCCTTTACAAGCTCTTACAAGGCTGTTTTCAGCCCCATTTGGGCACCGTTTTGAAGCCTTGTCATCAACCTTTCTCTTAAGCCTCTCCATCGACATTTTTAGTGTCTCTACACACAGTATTAGGTGCTTGTTACTATATATCTCATTGAATCTACTTCCCTTCATTGCACCGGGTAGTACTCGCTTGTGGGGGCAGCCGTGTTTGTCAAATTGGGGACTTTTCTTGCAGGGAGCTAGCCACATTTGAGCTTCTCTTTCCTTGTGACAGATCATTATGGCACCCAAGCGTGTGTCCCGTTTTGACGAGTCATTGCCTGGCAGTGATCCACCATCTGAGACTACTTGTCATGAGCAATTGCCTTCCTTAATGGGTGCATCGACTGGTGGCACATGTGTTTCTAGTCGGTCCATATCTGCTATATCTGTGGATATGCAAGCATAGTTCCTTGAGGCGTTCTCCCCCATGCTTCAGGATATATTTCTATAGTTGGGGCAATAACTTGGTCAGCAGACTGAGTAGTTGTTCAGCCAAGTTGCCGCATATGCATTACTGGACAAAGGCAAGCAGCATCTACCCCAACATGGGGATCATTCGGATTGCTAGGATGCCTTCTCCGCACCACATGGTAGTTTTATGGTAGATACTCAATGCACTTTTGGATTTCATTCCTTTAGGCCGTTTCAGTTTGAGCAGTATGCCTGAAATTGCTTTGGGTTCACGCACTAGTCCCATAGCATTGGGAGAGAAGTCAATCGTCCTTGCAGCCTTTTGGTATACAAACTCGACGCTGACATGCATTTCTGCTTTGAGATGCAATCAGTAGGACTGCACAGCCAGGGGTTCATGCTCTCATTGTGCCGCCGATGAGCCATATAACCATACACAGCTCATGCGTCATATAGGTGGCTCTACCTTTCAGCAGGGTGTTGGCTATGGACAGCAACCCGCTAGTGATGATATGCTGTTTGAGGCTTTGCACTCATACCATGGTCTGTGAGGAGATGCCATTCCATCAGTATGCAAACCTTAAGCATGATGATGCCCATACATTTAGGGGTGACCAAAACACAAATTCTGCTCTGAAAGATGTCAAGATAAGCTCATTCCCACTCCTCGTGAAAAAGAAAGATGGTTTATACTGCATGTGCATCAATTATAGGGATCTCAACAAGGCCAATATAAAAAACAGAGTTTTGATATTCAGGATTGATGATCTGTTGGATGAATTAAAGGGCGCTATGAGATCACGCTATCATCAGATCAGAGTGAAAGAGGGTGACGAGCACAAAAAACAGAGGTTTATATGACTTCAAGGTAATGCCATTCGGGTTGACTAATGCATTGGCCAGCTTTTAGTGCTTATGAAAAAAATATTGCAGCCACTTCTCTTCTAATATGTGCTGGTTTTCTTTGATGGCATCTTCATTTACAGAAAAAGCAAACGAGAGCACATTAAGCATGTCAAACAATTGTTGGAAATTGCATCCCCCGCCCTTCCCCCCCTCTCCCCGCGCCCTCCTCTCTCCCCTTTCCCCGTGCATGAGTGCCATGCAGCAGATTTGATTGCCACACGGCAGGATAACCACTTATGAGATCGCGTGGCATGTGACTGCTAGATGGCACCACATTTCATTTTTGGTTTTATGGTTTTGAGCCCTTCATTCAAGCTCTAATATCTTTTGGACTATTTGTCAAAGTTCAATTTTGACTGGCCCGTAGTCCGGTCGATGGTCCTAGGTTATTATTCCAACAAATGTATGCTAGTAAGTAGATTTTTCTGGTTTGTCTCTACATTCTGGGCACCTCCAAAATTTAACAGGTTTCAAAAAATAGTAGATAGGTTTTTCTTGTCCGTCTCTACATTTTGTGAGTAAGTCCCACTTGATCCAAAGAAAGTACAAACCGAAGGGTAACATAGTCACAAAGACTTAAATGACTTGAATGCATATCACCAACGTTGAAAATAACTAACAAAAAATGATGATTTGAATTAATTAATAAACAGGATTTGCCATGTGCAGAAAACAGATTATGCATGATGAGAAGGAGCTTAGGTGTGACCTCTCTAAGCACAATCAGAATATTTGTTAATAGTGATTAGAAAATGCATTAAGAACTACAACCAGGGGACTATCCTCATTAGGAAGAGTACCATACAAAGTTCTCAGAAAAACTCATTGTGCTTTGAACTTTCTTGTTTGACTTGCTTTTCAGATGAAGACATACCAGCAACATCCACAAGTTCTGATTTTGTTGAAAGAAAACATGATTTTCCAGGGATGGTATTCCTTCTTCACTTTCTTTCTCAGTCCCTGTCTTCGCATATCTCTAAATATATGATTCGTAAGTCATCAGCTTCTCCCTGCTCGCTGCTGCTGCTCCCCCTCCTCTCTCACTTCACCGCCCTGCCTCGCTCTCCTCTCCTCCCCCTCCCCCTCCTTCCATTCTGCATGCCTCTCTAAGCCTTGACTCTTACCCCTCTCCTAGCCTCACGATCGACGGCCCCCCCTTTGGCACGGCGTTTTCATCTCCTGCGGCCAGTGCGGGCCTTGGTGGCGTGTTTTGCCCTGTGCATGATGGCTGGGACTCCCCCTTGGAGCTCTTGGGTGTGGCGGGGCTCAGCCCTTTGGTCTTGGCTACCCCTTGGTGGTGTGGCCACGGCTAGGGTTGTCAGAGTGGGCTTCATCCTCTCGTAGCCCCCCCTCTTTTTACTTTTCCTTACTTGTTGCAGCATGCGTTTGTGTTTTGTTATGAAGAATGAACTTGGTGGTGACCATTGGTCTGGCTAGAGGGGTTCGCATGGTAGTGCCCTCGATTCCCCAAGCTGTTAAGGCTCTTCTTGTTGAGAGTTGTGGTGCCATGAGCACATAATTAGAGGCTAAGGTATGTGCTAAGGAAAGAATTAAAGTAGCCACCCTAGGATGTGGACTACATGATGTGGAGATGTGGATTGAGGATATCCACAAGGAGAGATGTGGATGAGAGGATCCCACAGATGTTGACTATTCAAAGGGCACTCTCTATAAGAGGCCTATCATGTATTGTTGAGTACAAGAGAAGAAATGCACATTCACTCAAGATTCTGTTTATGAGTCCAAGCTCATCTATCTTGGAACCTAATTGACTTGAGGTACATGTCATTAGCATTCTCCTCATCATGTTTCCACATAGGTTCCATCCACCTTAGAGTGCTCCATAGATCCTGAGTCACGCATATTTTGTCATGGTATCAGAGCTCCCTTGCCTTCCGCTGAGGCATTGCGATTCTTGAGAGTGCGACAGAGATAGTGAGATTGAGATTTCTCTTGAGTGTCCTCCATGAGAGTCCACTTCCGGTGAGAGATCTTCATCCATCCTTTGATAGAGAAATTTCCGTTCATGTGATAGGAATTTCCGTCGATTAATTTTGTTGAGAGAGATTTAGTTTGTGAGAGTTGCTTCATGAGGAATAGAGATGCCATTTCCTCCATGAGATTAAGAGAAATTTCATTGTGAGAAAGAAAGAAAGAAAGAAAGAAAGAGAGAGAGCTTCAAAGGTTCATAGGGAGAAAGAGTCTCTCTGTTGAAAGAGATCTGAGAGGAACACCGACACTCCCAGCAGCACGTCCGTGACCTCCTGCCCCAATGACGACCTGCAACAAGCTTCCGTTTCCTGGTCTCCTCTGTGAGCTCTAGCTTCGGTCAGCAGCTCCTTCTACAGTAACAACTTTGGTTGCGCGCTGCAGCCTACATCTCCAGCAACTAAGCCGCTCCCTACGACCTAACAAGCAAACACCTACGCGCGAGCTGCAAGGCGGCTCCTACACCGACTACAAGGCTCAAAGCTCTCCTCTCTACAACAGCTCCAGCGCGGCTCCTTTGAACTGCACATAGCTCACAGCCAAGCACTCCCTCTCCAGCCTCGACTCTACGCCAACCCTCTAACGGCCGCCTTCAACCGAACGACTTTGCAATGGCCTGCAAGACCACACGGGCTACAACAGACGAGCCCTCTACAATAGACTATTCGCACCAGCGCCTCCTACATGCCCAGATCCTTTAACGTCCACGGGTAACAACCAAGGCTGGAGCCAGCCAACGCTCTTCCAATCGCCTCCATTGACGACAAATCTCCTCCAACGCACCTACAGCAAGTGACGACCACAACAGGGCAGTACGCACACATAGCCAGCACCAATGAGGCAGCCAACAACGAAGCAAGCTCCTGAGGCGCAGCCCAAGACTATCAAAAGCAGCAAACGATGACCCAAGCATCTCTAGCGGCTCCCGTGACAGAGGCGAAACGCGCCATTGAGCCAAGCTCCTAGTGCAATCAACAGCTTTACGACGGACAGTACCGCTCAGATGACTTCACCTTAGCGACCAAACAACCCACGAGCTTCATCGCTCCATGGCCACGCCATTCCGTTGACCTCTCGCGGTCGTCGCTTCTCTGCATGGAAGCTTCAACCTAAGGTTTCAGACCTAAGGCCACCTGGCTGATTGCTACGTGGAAGATAACTCCTAACCACAGCTAGGTCAATTAGACCCTGGGTATAGTAAATGGCCACAAGAGTGACACGTGGCACTCTCATCACCCACAAGGGTTGGGTCAAGTTGACTTGGGTTAATTGTTAGCCTTGGTTCAACTATCTGGGTTGCAACATGGTTGAGTTAGGTTAGCCACAGTGGTCAGTGAAGTGCCATGTGATAGCTAACCTCATCTTGCACAGTCAGCCCTAATTGCCATGTCATTGGCCATGTGGCAGAATGCCAAGTCAGCAAAGTGCCACCTAAGCACAGAGGCCCTTACTAAGCACAGTGTGTCTGCAGCATATGAACAGCCTCTGCCAAGATCTTTGATTGTAGAGACTAGCTGCAGGGTAGGGGGGGAATTCTTACAAGAATTTACAGCCTCATCAATCACTGCTTGCTTACCAGGCCCTTTCAGAATGTGAAGTCGAGCCTTTACTTCTGCCAGTTCCAATCATAGTTCTCTCACTGCTAGCTGTAGATAAAAAATCTGATTCTGTTGCCCAAGGATGGGTCGTTTTGAGCCTTCTTGTTGGTAATTCCGTGCATACGGAGAGGGTGTCATTGCTGCAACTGTAGAGTATCGAGTCCTGATGGATTTTGAAGGAGTTGAGTGAGTTGAGAGGGACTTGGAGGAGAGGGTAGGCCAGTCGGTTGTCTGTTGAACCCCTAGCTTAACCTAACCCCGGGTTGTGTTGGGGGTTTAGCCCAACTTGGGGTTAGGGTTAGTTAGCTGCTTCTAACGGGTACGGAGGGAAAGGTACGAATGGAGAGGTACGGTCTGCTGTTGACAGACTGTACGGTACTGGCTGCCTGCTGATGGGCTGTATGGACCCAAACAGGCATGATGCGAAGTGTTGAAGTAGGGGTAAAATTGGCCTTTTTGCGGGGGGGGGGGGGGACTTGGTCTTAAGGTTAGTGTGAATGGACTTTAAGTCCAATTGAGGGGTTTGAACCAAGTTAATTCCAGTTAGACTAACTAGCCAATTAGCCCAACTTTCCAGTTACTTTAATTGGACAGTTACTCTAGTTAACCTAATTGGTTGCATTTAGTTACTAACTGAAGGTCCATTCAACTAACCTAACCAGACATTGCCCCTCTTCTTCAGAAAAACTTTGACATGCTGTAACTTCCAATCCAGAAAGAATTTGCACACGCTCCAAAAAGGAAAAGTGATCGCCTTTTCGAGATCTACGCGCCTGTCAAGTCAGAATCATTGTTAGCAATTAGACACTGCCAATATTGAAAGAAATCAATTGGCAAGACCTTTGCAACAAATGACAAATCAAAGCATGAATGCACACATCGTTGTCATAAGCATGCCAAAAGCATAAGTGGATGAGATGACCATAGCACGAAGCATGGCATCTACACATAAAGCATTAAGGCACATGGTAGAACAAAGCATCATGCATCAAGCTACGTCAAGCAAAGAAGACAATGACATCGACAACATGTATTGAGCAGCAAAATCCTTGCCACCTTCAGCCCATATGTTTGTGAATCAAACCTGACCACCTGAGAGTAGCCATGTAAGAACCCAGGGGAGGTATTGACATGTAAAAGCCACACTTGACCACCTTAGGTAGCAATGCATGAACTAAGGGGAGGTGATGGAATGTAACTCACATCTGACCACCTTGCAGTAGCCAAAGGATCATGGCACCAAGGGGAGGTGTTGAGAGTTGTGCTGCCATGAGTACATAATTAGAGGCTAAGGTATGTGCTAAGGAAAGAATTAAAAAAAGTAGCCACCCTAGGATGTGGACTACATGATGTGGAGATGTGGATTGAGGATATCCACAAGGAGAGATGTGGATGAGAGGATCCCACAGATGTTGACTATTCAAAGGGCACTCTCTATAAGAGGCCTATCATATATTGTTGAGTACAAGAGAAGAAATGCACATTCACTCAAGATTCTGTTTATGAGTCCAAGCTCATCTATCTTGGAACCTAATTGACTTGATGCACATGTGATGAGCATTCTCTTCATCATGTTTCCACATAGGTTCCATCCACCTTAGAGCGCTCCATAGATCTTGAGTCACACATATTTTGTCACTTCTCTCTCTAGAGGACAAACACCAGGTGAAGAAAGCCGTACAGTCATTACAAGACATGGCAGTGGTGGGCTGGATAGTTGGCCTCACGCCAAGCAGGAGCCAGGTTCGTGATTGGATCAAGGCGAGCTTAGCATCAAATGGGGACCACATTCAGGAGGTTACCATGTATGCTAGAGGGGTTTTCCTTCTCCATTTGAGTTCCCCCGACTCTACTTTGTCACTGGTGGAGCGTAGCCCGATCCTTTTGGGTCTACATCTTGTTTACCTTATCCCTTGGTACCATGGTTTCATGGTTACGATATGGAGTCGACCCATCGCTTCCCTGTGACACTCCGATTCCCGGGGCTCCCCAAGGAGTATAGGTCCATTCTCCACACCACTGGGGGAGCCTTTGGCACGATGTTGGAGCTGCCTCCTCAAATGGATGCTTTAGTGGTTGCAGATGATGTGTCCGGAGACTCTCTCAGAGGAGATCCTTCTAGAGACACTGAATGGTGGTGAGTTCACACAGTGGATAGAGATTTCAGATGTGCCAGGGCAATGTTTACAGTGCAGGTAGATGGGACACCTGGGATTGTAGGAGAGGTCAGAGCAGGGATGCGCCGGCCACGCCCTGAGTAGAGGACTGCTTGCCCAAAGGGAGTGTAGCCTGGGACAGGTCAGCAGATGGAGTCCTAGACACCTTTGGTATAGTCCTCTAGAGGGGCGTGGACCATGGTAAAGCAGAAGAAACCCAACAAAAATGCCCTAAAGCAACGAAGACGTCGAGCCAAGCAGTGAGAGTGGAGGAGGACAAAGCGTGAGGCCACTCCTCAACTGTAAGGGAATCAAGCTCCTCCCTTGTGTAAGGGGAAGCAGGTAGAGGTGACAGGAGCAGACCACCCTGTGTACAGGACACTGGAACTTCCACTGCTATTGCTCAGGCAGTTCCACCGGTTTTAGCGGGTTAGGGTCCTCAAGAGTCGACTGAGTAGCAGTATTAGAGGGCTTTAGTAGTGTCAGTGTTAGCTGATCTTGGGATTTCTTCCTCTGCTCCTACGATGGCCTTGAAAACTCCTGCTCTAGCCCGCCCTCCCCCCCACAGTCTCCCACCCCTTCGCCCCTCCCTCCCTTCTCCTTCCCCCCTACTGTTGTCACCCTCACCACCCAACGTCGAATTGTCAGCCCTCCTCCCCTCCCCACTCCACCTCCCACTGAGGCAGGTCCAGCGGTCTCTTTCTCATCCTCTCGTCCCCTCTTGCCTTTGACCCAAAGCCTCCGGATAAGGGTCCAACAGAGCTCCCCCCTCCCCCCTCCCCCTCCCCCCCCCCTTCTTCTCAGGCTATGGCCTCCTTGGTGCAGTCTCAGTCTCCCACTCCTCTGTAGGACACAACCTCGTCGCAAAAGGCCTCTCTAGGAGACTCATCTCAGTTTTCAGGTCCAGTGCCTCACCTTGAGAGGCCTTTGATTAGGGACTTATGGAGGATCGGTACCTGATGCTTACCCCCTTGTTCTGGAGATGACGGTTATGATTTTGCAGCCCCGCAAAGGGGGCCTTGATCAAGGTGATCGGTTCTCGCAGTCACCCCTTCTGGGGGTTCAATTCGGCCTCAATAGGAAAGGAAAGGTGGATGCTGCCTTGTCCGATCGAATGATGCAAGATCATATTCAACCATGGCAGTTTGGCTACTTTGCAGCTATGTTTCTCCCTTGAGAGGCTTGGCATAGGCTATGCCACAGACGTCACCTGCCTTGCACCGGAGATACATTATTCACAGGTCACGCATTGGCCTCTACACCAGTGTGCAACCAAACTGGGGATTGAGGTTCCCTTTATGATGCAATGGGCTCTCAAGATTGGCATGGAACTTGTTATGTCTTTGATTCAGAGATGCATGGATGCAGATTACCCTCCATCTAAACCCCCCTCGAAATCTTAGAAATCATATATAGCCACACTGGCTCCTTCTCACAAGAGAGTCCTGTTTCCTCAAGTCCCTTCTCCATGAGCTGGACACTAGTGAGTTGGAACGTGCACAGACTCCACGGCCGTGCACGACAGCAGCCACAAGACTTGATTCTGAG
>NC_141615.1:32815713-32823213 GCF_047967505.1 Dipteris shenzhenensis
AAGAACTCTCTGTTAGTACAAAAGGAATAGGTGAATCCTATATGTGGGTCTCAAACCAAACTCAGCTAACTTAGGTGGCATACTAACTTTGTCACTAACTAGAGTACGTAAAGATAGCTGTCATTTAGCTATTATTCATGGGCGGTGTATGAACCGCATCTGCAGCTAACAAGTCAGTGACATAAATGCACAATGGTCACCCTGGCATATCACGAGTGGAGCTCGATATCTCAACACTCCCCCTCAAGCTCAATCCCAATTCATGCACACCAAGCAGGTCTCTGAACTTGCGTAGCTTCTCTGCATCACCAAAACGGGCCCCGAAATGGCCTCGAAGCATATACTATCCTCTCGCCATACCGCGAAGGACGTCCCGATCTGAGACAGTGCACTCTTGCACTTTTCGGCTGTGCTATCTACAGAGATTTGCTCCCAAACTCGAAAAAGGAAAGCAACACTGATCCTCTTACCAAGACACCGCGAACTTGGTTTGCTTTCTTGAGCTCCTTACCACGAACCAAGCTCTGATACCATGTGAAGAGAGTGGGAGAGAAGTAAGGAGTCTCACTTGCAGCTTTTTCACATACACAATGGGGGAATATACACCAAGGTGGAGGCTGAAAACAGTTTTCCTCTTCTTAGTTATGTAAGCCAAAAGAACTCTCTCTTAGTACAAAAGGAATAGGTGAACCCTATATGTGGGTCTCAAACCAAACTCAGCTAACTAAGGTGGCATACTAACTGAGCCACTAACTAAAGTACGTAAAGATAGCTGTCATTCAGCTATTATTCATGGGCGGTGTACAAACCGCATCTGCAGCTAACAAGTCGGTGACATAAATGCACAACGGTCACCCTGGCATATCACGAGTGGAGCTCGATATCTCAACATATATAACATATGCATATACATGTATACATATATATACATGTATATAGATATACATATGTATGTATATACATGTATATACATATATATATACATACATGTATACATATAAATACATGTATATAGATATACATATGTATGTATATACGTGTATATGTATGTATATATACATGTATATTACGTTATATACATGTATATATACATATGTATGTATATATACATACATATGTATATATACACGTATATACATACATATATGTATATATACATGTATATACACGTATATACATACATATGTATATCTATATATATGTATATATACATACATATGTATACATTACATTTATGTATATGTACATACATATATATACATACATATGTATATGTATACATGTATATACATGTATGTATATATACATATACATATGTAGATGTATATGTATATATACATATACACGTATATATATACATATGTATATCTATACGTGTATATGTATATATACATATACATATGTATATATACGTGTATATGTATATATACATATACATCTACATATGTATATGTATATATACATACATGTATATACATGTATACATATACATATGTATGTATATATATGTATGTACATATACATAAATGTAATGTATACATATGTATATATATATATGTATATATATTTACATACATACATACATGCATATATATATACATACATACATACATATACATGTATGTATATATATGTACGTACATATACATACATGTATATACATGTATGTATATGTATATACATATACATATGTATCTATATATATGTATATACATGTATGTATATGTACATACATACATATACATGTATGTATATGTACATATGTACATATACATGTATGTATATGTACGCATGTATATGTATATGTATGTATGTATATGTACGTATGTACGTATACATACATGTATATGTATGTATGTACATATACATACATGTATATATATGTATGTATATGTATATACATATACATATGTATGTATATGTATGTATATGTATATACATATACATATGTATACATACATATGTTACGACCAAAATGATACAACCTTTTGTACTCGAGGGCTTTTTTCATCCTTTCCTCCCAGCCACGGTCCAGACCTTCAGCTGCTAGCTCACCCAAAATGAGTACGTGGGTTTTTTCTCTCAACCCCCTTCTAGCCAGCTTGTCATCTAGGTCCTCCCACACAGCCCAATACCTCCCAAGTGGCCAACCCTCATTGTGCCATGTGTCCAAGTGGACCTTACCATTAAACCCCTCTTTAGGTTCAACTAATGCACCCTTCCATTAATTGCCTAGGGTCTAGGGTTTCATATGTATGTATACATATGTATATGTATATACATATACATACATATACATACATATGTATATGTATATACATATACATACATATATATACACATATGTATATGTACATACATATATACATACATGTATATGTATGTATGTATATATATCTATACATATATGTATGTATATACATGTATTGTATACATGTATACATATACATATGTATGTATATATATGTACAGATACATACATATACGTATATATACATGTATGTATTTGTATATACATATACATATCTAGTCGTCCATGGAATATTCACGGAATATTCCCCAAGCCCTAGCAAGAGTAGGGGGCTCGCACACAATCAAGACAATGTGCCTCGTTGTGCTAACAACTTACCTACTCCTCCCTTAGTTGACAACCTGGCACTGCATTCTAATTCAATGGTAGTCCCTTTTTGTCCAACTTCTCAAAGAGGGCTTTCAGTCATGTGCAAATGCATAATTACAATCATCATCTGTAGAAACACAACCAATCCTAGCATGCTTGAGAGATTGAAAAAAAACCTTTTAGATGAAGTACTATGAGTAAAACAATCTATTGAAACCAAACTAAAAATTATAAAATAAGAATGCTACATGTATATACATATACATACATGTATGTATATGTACATACATATACATACATGTATGTATATGTACATACATACATATACATACATACATATACATGTATGTATATGTATATACATATATACATATACATACATGTATGTATATGTATATGTATACATACATACATATACATACATACATACATACATATACATACATGTATGTATATGTATATACATGTATCTACATATACATACATGTATATGTATATATATACATGTATGCATATATATACATGTATGTATATGTATATACATGTATATACATATACATACATGTATGTATATGTACATACATATATATACATACATGTATATGTATGTATGTATGTATGTATGTATATATACATGTATATATATATACATCTACATACATATACATATACATACATATATATATATATATATATATATATATATACACATACATACATACATACATACATACATACATGTCTATATAGACATACATATATACATAGACATATATATGTATATATATATGTCTATGTACATAGACATATATATGTATATGTATATATATACATATATATACATATATATATATATATATATACGAATATAGACATATATATATACATATGTCTATATATATGTTCATATACACACACACACACACACACACACACAGATATATATATATATATATGTATGTATATGTACATACATATATGTACATACATGTATGTACATATATGTGTATGTACATACATGTATGTACATATATGTGTATGTACATACATATATGTACATATGTATGTACATGTGTATGTACATACACGTATGTACATACATACATGTGTATGTACATACATGTATGTACATATATGTACATACACATGTATGTACATATATATACTGTTATGATGCATCGTAATGATGTGTATATATATATATATATATATGTACATACATGTGTATGTACATATATGTACATACATGTATGTACATACGTGTATGTATATATATATTCAGTGTGTGTATGTGTCTTGAGAGTGGTGTGTGATTGCAAAGGAGAGATGTGTGTGTGAGAGAGAGGCTTCGGTGTGTATGTGTGAAGGAGTAGTGTGTGTGTGTGTGGTGGTGCGAGAGCGTGTGTGTGAGAGAGAGGAACAGGCTAGAGATGCGAGCCCTTCCTTCAATCCTGCCCTGTTTCTCTTCATGGAAGATCAGTTCAAAAGCTACTCTCGCAAGGAGTCGACCCGGGACTCCAAAAGACAACAGGTTGATTTTTCTACTACAGATTCTGTCGACGCTCACTATGTCTTTGATATGCTTAAAGATGAATTTCAGTACAGCCGGAAGGAGTGGGCCAAACCTCCCCCGGCCATCAAATACAAGTTGAAGCTTCCGTCATTGGTTGTTCCTCTTCGAAAATTCTCTCAGCAAGCAGTTATCATCTTCTTCCCAGGAAAGTTACCTTCAGCAAATGATGTGGCTCAGTGGGTTCAGGCATTGTTGGGAGGCTGCTTTGTTGAAGGGGTATATTTTGCTTCTAGGGGTTTTTATGAGGTGCACTTTTCGGATGCCTCATATCGCCAGCAGATTTTGGAGATGTCGCCCCTTTTCTATGGCAGACAAATGGTGCATGTCATGCCATGGTCGCCAAACAAAGATTACCACAGCCTCATTCGACATCACTGCCCCGTATGGGTTGAGGTAGTGGATTTTCCAGACTATATGAGGGCTGAGTTACCAAGTTTGGCAGCCACTTTGGGGCAAGTTGTATGCCCACCCCGCCCTTCGGGTAATCGCAATCGCTTTTGTATTCTTTGGGATACAGATCACCCAACCCCTCCTTCCATTGCGGTAGAAGTGGAGGATGTTCCCCTTGGTGAAAAATATTTTGACTTGAAATGGGGAGTTTTTGCAGGTGCTTGTTTCACATGCCATAAGTTTGGCCACTTAGCCTCACAGTGTCCTGCAGTTCTGCATCAGCTCCCACCCACAGCTATTGCTCCAGAAAATACTCCCCCTCCGACTTATGCCTCGGGGTCTAAGGCAATGCCTACCAAACTGGGTGATGTGGCTCTCAAATCTGTCCCTTCCAAAGAAAATGTACTTCAGGTTTCAGCTAAGCAAAAGGATAAGGGTAAGGGCAAAATTTCAGAATCTCATGTCTCTCCCCAGGGTGCCTGGCAGCAACCCAAAAAGGTATTTTCTCTCAAACCACATCCACTACAATCTCGCCATTGGGATGCTTCAATTTCTACCCCTGGTCAGACCTCTTCCCCTGCTGACAGCCTTGCTTCTCAACTGTGGGTTGATGTGCTAAAAAGAGGCATCCCTGTATGTGATAATGATGAGGATCATAGAGCTAATGATCCAGGAGCCCAGGTGGATGTTGATGTCATGGCTGAGGCCTGACAGTTTATACTCTATTCTGCCCTTTGGTTTGACTGTACATATCTTTTATGTCTACTTCAATTACTTGCATTACATACAATGTTCAGGGTCTTTGCAATGTCAATAAGTGGAGACTTTTCTGGCATTATGTACATAGAATGCATCCCGATGTGATCTCCTTACAAGAACACAACCAACACTTCTTGGCTGGCCAGCAAGGCCACTATGCTGGTTATGATATTTTTTATGCTGGTACAATGCACTTTTCGGGGGTTTGCATGCTGGTAAAACATGATATACAGCCCACGGTGGCCCACAATGATCCTCAGGGTCGATGGATGGTGATCAGGTGCACCTGGCAGGATACTCTCTATGAAATAGCATCTGTTTATGCCTCACAAACTTCTGCGACTAGAGCTCAAATGTGGGCCTCCCTCAAACAATACCCATGGCTTTCCAATGCTTTTTTGTGTGGAGACTTTAACAATTCGCCTGCCTCCCAAGACAATACTACTCATCGCTCTCACATGATCCCCACTGAGTCCCGACATTGGGAAGATATGCTCTCATCTCTGCATGCAGAAGATCTATGGCTCTCAACAAGGGACACAGATATGGGTTATACATATCATCACAATGCCTTTACTCATTACTGGGCTCGACTTGACAGATGGTATTTGCTGCATGCTCAGCAGTATGCTGATTTTACATGTACATTGCGGATTGATCACTCCCTCCTGCTATCTGATCATTCTCCAGTATGCTTGACATTATCAATAGCACGTCTGACAGATGATATGCCGTTTTTTGGTCATTGCCTGCTCCATGTTAATAGTGCCTACTTGCTTCATCAACAATTTCAGAACATGGTGAGAGTGGCTGTCCGTCCCCTCCTCTTACATGCTCAGGAGGATATGGATTTTGCTTGGATCAGTCTTGCTCATCGCTTACAGGCTGTTATTCAAGACTACGGACGGAGTTACATGGAAAACCTTCGGCTCAAGATAAAATGGGCTCAATCCCACAAGCAGCAAATGGATGCAATCAGTTCTCATAGGCAGCTTACTTCTTCTGAACAGGATTCTTGTGCTTATGCGGTTCATATCATCCATCAAAATGATCTTCGCAAATTAAAGAAGTGGCAAATCCGAGCTCGTATGAAACCCCTTTTGGATAAGGGCTGCTCCTCCAAAGCCTTTTTTAAAAGTCTCCATGCGGATAGGCGAGAGGAGGATATTTGCAGGATCAAGAAAGCTGATGGCACCTGGACCACTTCCAAATCAGACTTGGAATTGCAATGTTCTAGTCATTTTCAGCATCTCCTTTCTTCTCAACCTGATCATTTGATGCAAGTAAATGCAGCCAGGTCTCAATTCCTTATGCATGTTCAGCCCATAGTATCTCGGGAACAGGCCCATGCATTGGAGCAGCCTTTTATGCTTAGTGAACTGGAAGATGCTTTGAGTCATCTACGCAAAAGCAGCTCCCCTGGTTGGGATGGACTGACTGTTGAATTCTTCCGTGCATTTTGGGGTGATCTCAAGAACACTCTCCTTCTAATGATCAATCATGCTTGGGCAGAACAATCTCTTCCTCCATCCTGGAAACATGGCCTAGTAAAATTGATTCCCAAAAAAAGGTTGTGTGAGACGATGGCTGATTGGCGGCCTATATCCCTCATGCCTGTCATTTACAAACTCATTGCTAAAATGATTGTCCTCAGGGTTCGCTTCCTCTTGCAAGCAGGACTTCATCCTAGGCAGTATGGGTTTGTCCCCAGAAGGCAGATCACTGACAATATCTCCAATGCCTTGCTTGCGATTGAGTATGCCAAATATTCTAAACAAGATGTTCTCATTCTGCAAGTAGACATTGCGAAAGCTTTTGATACTGTCCATTGGGATTTCATCTCTCAAACTATGCAAAAATTGGGATTTGGCCCTCGGCTCGTCCACATCATTTACTGGCTTTATTCTCACGCCACGGCACAGTGCTTGCTTGGTGGTGGGTTGTCAAGAACCTGGACTATGACTCGCTCAGTGAGACAGGGTTGCCCTCTTAGTTCCTTACTGTATGCCATTGCTACCCATCCGTTACTCTTGCATATGGACTATCTGGCAGATACAGGACAGCTTCATGGCTTGCAAATTCCAGGGGCACAGTCTTTTCTTGCACAGGCCTATGCTGATGATTCATACTTCATGCCAAGGAATTCTCAAAGTGATCT
>NC_141615.1:33353213-33380713 GCF_047967505.1 Dipteris shenzhenensis
TTTGGGGTCTAGGGTTTAGGGTTTAGGTTTTGGGATTAGGGTTTAGGGTTTGGGGGTTAGGATTTAGGGTTTGGGAGTTTGGGTTTAGGGTTTAGTCTTTGGGGGTTTGGGTTTAGGGTTTAGGGTTTGGAGGTTTGGGTTTAGGGTTTAGGATTTGGAGGTTAGATTTTAAAGTTTTAGGGTTTTTGGGGTTAGGGTTTAGGGTTTGGGAGTTTGGGTTTAGGGTTTAGAGTGGATGTGCACACTTTCCAAGCAAAAAAGTCCGAGCGATAATTTTTGACACCAACCATGCTTGTATATTTCTCAAAGGAATATACAATTCTTTCTTAATTTCTCATTTATGGAACCATATACTTACTTATTTTTCATTATAACCCTCTTTTTAGAGAACATCATCTATATATGAACAAATAGTGAACACTTTAGAAACTCCTATAAATACCTCCCTACCATACTCTCTTTTGAGGATTATGGTAATTAAATCAATTTAAAAGTGTTTCCCTAATCTTTAGCAATCCCATATTTGAAGCCCTCATATAACAATGTATACCATATTCCTTGGATGAGTAGGAAAAAGATATTGGAAACCTCATACTTGAGGGCATTATAATCGATCATAAATTAATCTCTAATACATTATCAAATATGGGAAGACAAGGAATGAATTTTCAAAATATTCCCAATTCTCCAAACCTAAGTACTTTTAAGGAAATGTGGTCTCTATTGAACTCCTTCCTACCATAATATGAATTAGGGAGAAGTTGTAACTCTCATATACATCTTGAAATTTTTTCTTTTTATCTTTTATAACTATCAAAAGTATAATTTTAAGACTACCATTGCATAGATCATGAAATTTTGAGCATTTTTCCTTTTTATAGGTCCTCAATCTGAGATAAGGAGCAAAAGTTATGACCCCTTCTGTGTAGGCTCTCCAAGGGTATTCTGCCAGTGGAATAGGGTTGGGGGGCAAGCTCTTCAAACCATATTCCTCTAGAAAAATTCACTTAGAGAGTCTATTAAAAAAGTATTATATTATTTTCTTAGGTCATCCTGAGGAACTATAAAGAGGATATTTGCTCAAAATTTCATGATCCAACCAATGGTGAAAGGAAAAGAAAGGATTTTTGAAAGTGATAAAATAAGTTACCACTTGGACATTATATATGTATATTATATAAAGGTATATTTATATCTATATCTATTTATTAGTATTTCATATTTACTTACATATTCCTTGAAATAATTTGGATTTTTTTGCTCCCCAAAAATGACTCGAGCCTATATATTTTGACCCCTCCTACCTTTTGTCCACTCGTCGCTCGGGGGTTTTTGCTCAGAAAATGGAAACCCTCGATTTAGAGTTTAGGGTTTGGATTTAGGGTTTGGGTTTAGGGTTTAGGGTTTGGGGGTTAGGTTTTAGGATTTAAGGGTTTGGGTTTTGGGTTTGGGAGTTAGGGGTTAGGGTTTAGGGTTTGGAGTTAATTTAAATATTTAGTTTTTATTATTTTTCATAAATTCAAATTTAAAGTCATTAAGATTTTAACTTCTTATTAATGTGAATGTTAAATTCTTATGAGTTTCAAGTAAATTAGATAAAAGTTTTATCTTTTTTAAACTCGCAACTTGAGTATATTAAAAAGAACAATGGAAAATAGATTATTTCTTGGTTTTAAGTCGCAACCTAAGCATATTAAAAAGAACAATGGAAAAGAGATTAGTTCTTGCTTTTCTTCGCTTCGACGGGTGGTGTAGTCTAGATTAGCATAGATTAGTTTGTCCTTAGAGGAGAGAACTCCAAAAAAACCAATCAAAGCCATGCTTAGAATTTCCCGACTAGTTCCTAATTGGATCAGTCCATTCGTTCATATTCGGTTTCACACTCACAATAACCCTACCATATAAGCAACAATCAAGGTTTTAAAACTTTCAAGATGATTGTAAGTTGTAGCAGGACAGATTACAGTTGAATCAGTTATGGGATTGGACAAAGCAGATCATATTTGTACCAGTTATGAGAGTTGACAGAGCATATTGCAATTATATCAAACAGACTTTAAATTTGTATTCGATTGTACTTTATTTCATAGATTGCAATGTACTCCTGTCTTACATGTCTCACATGTCTCGCATTATGGTCTTGCATCTGTTACTTCAGATAATCTAGTTATCTCAACCTCTACCAATTCTTTATTCTAAATCTTTCATCTCACATTATGAGTCTGCAGTTCTATAAATCCCTTGGTAGTCGTTCATCTTCTATATCTCACCCGCAGCAAACACTTCTTCCACTTTGCTCTTCTTACCTTACTCCTCTCCTCAAGCTTTACTCCTTTCATCTCACATTATGAGTCTGTAGTTCTATAAACCCCTTAGTAGTCACTAGTCTTCTATATCTTGCCTGCAACAAACACTTCTTCCACTTTGCTCTTCTTACCCTACTCCTCTCCTCAAGCTTACTCCTTCCATCTTGCCCACAGCCTTACCTCCTCTCCTCAAGCATACTTCTTCCATTTTGCCTTACCTCCTCTAGTTACCTTCCTCACTCTCGTTACCTTCCTCCTCTTGTTTCCATGGATCTTTTTGAAGTAATCGATTCTGCCGAGGAAGCCATTGGCAGCACCAAACTATGGATTGCCGAGAACTAGGGAAAGAGAGAGAAGAGAAAGCAAAATCTAGCTTTGTTAACCTAATACTAGAAGGATGACTTTGCTTGTCAGAAGGGCTTAGAGAAGGAGGAGAAAACAAAAATAAGTATGGCTACTAGTGAAATAGATAAATTGCAGTCATATAGGAGAGAAATGATAGACTTTCAAAGTGAGATATCTTCACGTGTGGCTCGTTATGGAAGATTTCCACCCCAGGAAGTGCAAGCCATTCTAAATAAAAAAAGTGTTATGAAGGAGAAATTCATGAATCCTTACTTCTCTTCTGTAATTTTAACTACATCGATGAGGATGAGATGAGCTCAGCTCTTGGATGCGTTGAATTTAGGATAGAGAGAGAAAATAGATTTGTCTTCCAGTGCGAGGCTTATTGTAACTTTTGGTGTTTTTCAACACCTTTGTAAAAATTGTGAGAGTTTGCTACTTCCACTTGTAACTTTTGAAAGTGTTTCTTAAACACTATTATAAATATTAAGAGAGTTTACAATTGTTGAATCTTATTTTTTTGTGTAACTTATCTTGAGCTTATTGTAACTTTTGGTGTTTGTCAACACCTTTATAAATATGGTGAGAGTTTCCTTTATATTCTAAATTTTGAAGATGTCTATTAACACCATTAAATATTAAGAGAGTTTACAACTGTTGAATCTTATTTTTTCTTGTAACTTATCTAGGCTGCATTAAATTTTATAATTTTAGTTTCATCTCCTTTAAAAAAATATATATAAATGCTTGTTTTTATGTTTTTATATGTGCTTTGAAGATTGGGTTTTTCTTAAATTTTATCCAAAATCAGGTCCAAAAGTATATGTAAAAATGAATTTGTACATTGACAAGTCCGAAATGAATGAAATAAGTGTTAGTCTTATTTTGGAGCTATTTTAGTCTTATTAGTCCTTGTGCAACAATTTCTCAACTACCACACTGGTTCTTGGAGCTATTTTAGTTCCAAGCTAAGGAAAATGTAGAATTTGCAATTTATGATAGTTTCCTTACAACCACCGTGCTAGTTATTGGAGTTATTATAGTTCTAAACCAAGGAAAATATACTCCTATTTTAAAGCTATTTTAGTCCTACTAGTCCTTGTGTAACAAATTTTTCTAGTTCTTAGAGCTAATTTAGCTCCAAGGTAAGGAAAATGTAGTCCTATTTTAGAGTTATTTTAGTCCTTCTCCAACAATTTCTTGTGCATCAATCCCACTGGTTGCATTGGTTGTAGGAAATCCTAAATGAGGGCATTTGTGAACCATTTTCACTACAGTAATAATAGTTTTTTCAACACTTTCTTGTGAAATGATCCCTATGGTTGCAATAAAGTGTAAATGAGGGCATAATATGCCATTTGTGCATCTTTAGAGCCACTTTCACTACCGAAGTAACAACAACAATAGTTTTTGTGATAATGGTACTACATTGAAATTGAAACAAAAGAAATTACATCCGATAGTTTTTGCGATAATAGTATTACATCGAAATTGAAAAAAAGGAAATTACATCCGAAGCAAACATTTAACAAAAGAGATTATACCCAAAGATGCTAGCACTTTGTCTTTGTGACACCTCTCTAAACACTTTTAGCACTAGTCAACACCACCGATGTGGCAAGACTTAGTGTCACTTTTGGCCCTTGTTAGCACTTTCTTACACTTTTGACCTAGTGCCTCGTATGCAGGGGACAATACGAGCACTTCATAGTAGCTAGCAGTTTCTTACACTTTTAACGTGGAACTCCTCGTATGTAGGGGACAATAAGAGCACCTCGTAATTGAACATAACCTTCCTAATAGCAACTTCATTCAAGGAACTGGGACAGAGAACTGAACCTAGTGGTGAGCTCCCTATAAGCGAGCACAACCTTTGACAGTGGGCAAGAGAACTCAATCTGGTGGTGAGCTCCAGCACATCGATTCTCTCAGTGTGTGGGAACTCCCCACCAAGTTGAGTTCTCCTCCCCCAGTGCCAAAGGTTGTGCTCAGTTACGAGTGGCTCTTCACCAGGTTGAGTTCTCTCCTAGTGCCCGACAAAACAATGAAGACGGACATTCGTATGCTGAGAATGGGATCAAATGTGACGAGCCTAAAATCCGTTCTGCAATCCCCCTCTTGAGACCCATTTCCCTTGGTTCCCCATCCTGCAACTCCCTTGGTCATGGCTATGGCCGGTGGAGTGTTGTAGGATGGAGAGCCAAGGCAAACAATGGATCTTGTGACTTGGGTAGCATTATGAAGGGGCATCGAGCTTGCAACAATAGAAGATTCATCACAGGGGTGGAAGGGGGATTGGAGAGCATGGAAGGGGGGGTAGGGGAGGGATTTTCTTGGGTGCAGTGAATTGTTTCTCTACCCTTAAGGCCTTTATATAGCTAGAGGGTTACCAAAAAGCGAGGAAGAAAAACCAAACAGAGCTATTACATCAAGCATAAAAAAGCGAGCAGACCATCCAAATCATTCATTTATTGTATTGGGGAAAGAATATTGTAACCAACATCAAATACTACTGAAAACATGAAAGGGCTAGAAGTGTGGTGTAGGGAAAGTTGCTAATCATTTCTATAGACTCAAAGCATCATTTTCTTATTATAGGCACCTCTAAAGATCCATTACCTCTCACATGGATGAATGAAATCTGTCTATATATGTATTACCTCTCACATGGATGAACAAAATCTGTGTATATATGTATCTATTTCTTATTTACAACAAATAAAAGGAGCATAAGAAGCTTCAATTTTTGGATTATTTTCCTAACCTTTTATCTGTCTACCCTAACATCATATGAGCATAGAAATTAACTTTTATTTTGGCTTTTGCATGACACTGTATTGTACTTCAAAGCCACACACATTTTTCATGAATAATCTGAGGATATAAGAGTTTCACAATCTCCTTAATCATGGCACCTTAAATTTAAGGAAATGGGTTAAGCCATTAGAGAAAGAATTTAGTAATAGCAATGAAGCCATGCAAAGAATTAATCTAGGTAGGTAGTGATGCCAAATTAGTTCTCAAACAATTAATTCCCATCAATCCACTTTCACGTACTTGCTTTATGTAGTGGAGCATATTTCATAATGCATCTAGTATTTTAATGGAAAAAAGTCCATGCACAGTAGAGTGAAATACCAAAGGTACTGAAACTAGTCCAAACCAACCTTGTGCACCTACTCCATGCGTGCAAGGTTTCTACCACCGACTAAGGCATGAAACAACTCCACCTTTGTAAGTGTAGCTTGATGCATGAATTGATGGACTTCTGCAATGAGGTTGAGCACCAAAATGAATATGAAGTATATGTGTTTGCAAGGCATGTATGCATTCTTTTTTGCATCATGTTGTGTGAAGTCTAAATAGGTGCAATGTGGAAACTCCACAATTGTCACAGCATAACTAACCTTCTTAACTATTGAGCCTGGAGTCCACACGTGAAACACATGCAACACATTTAGAACAATGATATCCTCTTTCAAAACCTCGCCACTTTCTATCATTGCCTTTGCAATACTTTCTTTGAACTCCTTAATTTTGATCTCCATCGCACAATCTTTCCATCATGATGACATGGACGTGCATGTCTTATTGTGTTGCCTTGTTGCACTGTATCACCTTGCCCAACATCCTCAAGGACAAAGCTTGCTTTTATCAATTCAGCTCCCTCTTCAATACTTAGAGAGGTTCCCTCAACAACCTTCCACACACCAGGTGAATCCCTTGGCACACCTTGAATAGATCGATCCACATTCCAAGTATGGGTCACCGTTGTATTGCAAAACGAGATAAATTGCTCTGTGATTCCATTTGGATGTTGTCTTCTACCTTTGAAGCATGATGCATGCACTCCATGATCAGCCCCTCTACCTTGTGCATTAATCAACACCCCACACGTCCTTTGCATATCTTTCATGTACCCAAAGCATGTGATAACATTGTGTGGATCATTTCTTCATATTGCCCAATTGGCAACATGCACATCTGTCTCTTTACAAATTGGTTGACCTAAATGGCTTGCTATATTTGGCTTTCCTCTTTTACCAAGCACTCTATTTGTTGTCACTGTGATGTATTCAGGACGATGACTATCTAGTTTATGCTCCTCAATAGGTAATCATGAACCCCTCTTTCTTCTTGTTCTCAAGGGTTCAGTCATGGGTCTCTTCAACTTTGGAGAGTTCAATCCAGCCTCTTCTAGCACAAACTCTGTCAAATCCACAAGCTTATTTTGTTGTGCTCTACTTGAATTACCCTCAGAAACTCGTCTTCACAAAAGCTCCGAATCTAGTCCAGTCCCAGAGTGCTTTCCTAACATGTATGCATGATAATGGGCACTTTGTAAAGCACTCATTGCAAGATCTAAAACTCAAGCTTCGTATGGAGACACATATTTTTGCAACCCATGACCCGCTCTAATGCTAGAGTGCTTGTTCTCAGATAGATTCACTTTAGGGACAAAGCCAACATTTTCATGTTGCGTTAAGAACATGCCTCCCCATTGACTAACACGAATGTCCCGAAAGGCCATCCACACTTGGAGGATAGTCAATTCGCCTTCCTTCACATGGGTAGGAGAACAAAACTTTCTAATCCTATTTTTCCATTCATATGTTGTGGCATTTGTGGTTGTGTTTCTCCAACTTCGACATAATGATTTGTGTTCCTCTTGAAACTAGGAGGTAATGTAGCGTCTTGTGTGATCAACCATACTCATTTCCCAATGGAAAATATAAGCTCTTTCCTTTCCCTCCATTATATTTTTCAGCCCTCCATTGTACATAGTCCTTACAGCCAACCAATTTGAACCCAGGTTGACTCTTATCTTGTAGTTGGCCAGGAAACAATATACTTTGCAAGAAAGGATAAGTACATCTCTTCTTCAAGGCTAGGATTGCATCCAAGCCTCCATCACCAATGGAAGAATTCTTTCTTGCACACTCAATAGATCTCTGAAGCTGGTGCCTCCGATGGCACAAAGGGGTTATTGTTTCTAGCATTTCATTAAGCCTTGTCTCATTAATTATTCATGCTTAGTGTCTTCATCAACAAGCAACATATCCATCAATATCTCTCTTGTAACTGTCATCTCAATGTTCTTATAGGATACATTTGGAGACACCTTAGCACGCATCAAAACCATGAATCCTCAACCTGTTGTCTTTTCTACCTTGAGATCTTTGTTCCATAGGGTGGTTATGCATACCCATATGAATTGCACATCTGGTAACTCTTTCACGGTCATGTGGGAGACAATAGTACATGATTGCAGCACATGGTTCTACACACTCTGGTGACTCACCACAATGATTGCAAACTAATGTTCCTATCTCCTTGTTGAGTGGCCCTAAAGAGGGTATCTTCTTTAGCTTGCCTTTCCACTGTGTTTCATTTACTAAACCAGTGCACTCATTGTAAGCACAAACCACATTATAACACCTCAAATAACCTCCACATCTGCTAAATCTTACAACACCTCTAAAAAACTCTTGTGTGCTTGTCGTATACTCTGTCCAAATATGCACATCATACCTCTGATCCATTCCTTTCATGGGAGAGCTTGAACTTATTGGTGGTAGCTCAAACAAAACATATCTATCATATCTCGCTGGAAGTTCTTGCACTACATGCATTGATTGCGCACTTGAAAAGGTGACATGCAAAGAGCTAGACAATGGAAGCCTTTGCAACATTGTAAGTACACTCACCTCTTCAACAGAAGTTGATGATGCATTTGACACTATTTTTCTTATGACCACCATGAAATGTTGATGGGTTCGGCCATCCAATCTAAAGCCTTTCTCTCCCCCTTCTAAATCCACTAAAGGTTGACAAATAGCAACATCTTCAATTACAATCTATTGATGTACTTGAATCGCTTGATCTCTAATGGCAAAATGGTCCTTAATGTCTATTAATGTAGCCTCACAGAACTCAATATCATATCTAATAGCAAGTGTTTGAGATTGTAGATATTTCACTAGAATAGTTTGAGTTGCCATTCGATTGTCTTAGATAGAAGAACATAAGTGCAAAGCCAGTAGAAGGTGACAAGAAGGGGAGGTCTTAGAGAATTGCAAAGCCAATAGAAGGTGTCAAGAAATGGAGAGCTTTGAGAATTGCAAAGCTACTAGTAGAAGGTTAGGAGAAGTGGAGAAAGGTGACAAGAATGAATATGTGTGTTAATCTTGAATTTACAATTTTAAATTAATATTATTATTATATTGCGAAGGTTTCAATGTGATAAAATCTACCAATTACCATTGGTGGATACAAATTTATTATGTGAACTTGTACAGGATGTGCTATATTTATTAGTAGGAGAATAGTCCAAAAAAACAAACCAATAGATGGTGCACATTGCCAGATACGTATTAATTGTGTGAATCTCTGCCCATCACTTTGGAGGTAGCCCACCACTCCTTTTCTTCATGCCACTTTGGAGGCAACCTACCACTCATGCAATGAGCTACCAACTGATGATGTCGATATTGAAGCCCGAGAGTGTGAACAACTAACTTCATGTTAACTTCATGTTAACTTCTAACATCATGCTAACTTCTAACTTCATTTTTACGATCTCGTAACTATCCATTAATAGAACTATGATCTTCTAACTTCACGCTAACTTCTAGCTTCATTCTAACTATCATGATAATGATATAACTTTCCATCATGCTAACTTCTAGCTTCATTCTAACGATCATGCTAATAATTATGCCTAACCGAGTGTTCTACTTAATTGGAAGAACTGAGCGTTATGCGAAGTGGCTATCGATAATCTAAAGTGGCTGCCATCTTCATGTAAAACTGATGCTCCATCTGTCAGTTTTCATGAAAATCTGATGTTCAATGAAGAGGCTTACTCATGCTGAAAATCTATCAGTTCCATCTTCCCCATCTTTACTTTAGGCTTTGCTTCTGCTTTGCTTCAAGCTTGCTCTCAAGCTTTGCTCCATCTTCGCTCCAAGAATGCTTATCATCTTCTCCCCTTCCCCCTCCTCCTTCTCATCAAGTACCTCCTCCTTCTTCCTCCTGCCATCCCGTTTAAGGTGAGTGGATACTTCAGTTGCTATTTGGGGGTGTAGTCACCGCACCATATCGTATCAACTTCACGACTGATGAAAAGAACATCCCACTTCTTATCAATCTTTTCAGCAAGTGCGTAAAGAGAAACTTGGAGATCGAATCACAACACTTCAACAATTGGTGTCGCCGTTTGGCACGGTCAGAACCTTCGAGACTTTTACCTTCTGTTTGAGCTGTTTCACATTCTCATATGATGATGTTCGGTTTTGCTGGCCGTTTCGGTTTTGTCGACCCTCCATGCACTCCTGCTCCTTGAGCTCCTTGTGCTCCAGCTCAGCTGTCTCTCCCTTAGCTACATGTAGCTCCCATTCATTTATCGTAGTCGTCTGAACAATCCATTAGCTACATGCAGCAGTCTTGTGCTTGCAATTCCATGGATGTTCTTTTATCGTAGCCGTCTGAACAATTCATTCTGTTCTTTCTTGGCGGTCGTCATCCTCATCTTCTTCTTCATCAACTTCGCCTCAGCTGCACACCACCTTGTCTCACAGACCAGAGTTACTGTAGCACACAACCAAGAATCCCACCACCTTCAGTCCCATGCTCATATCCTACTTTGTTTCAAACGATCCATTTCCAAGGATCCCTCCGGTAACCTCTGCACCTGGAGCCCCACCTCCTCCTCCTCCTCCTCCTCCTCCTCTTCCTAGAATGGTCACTCTCGCAACCTTCACGGCTTTGTCATGGCGCTCAACCTCACAGGAGGAGAGCTGCAGGGTTCCATCTCTCCACTCATTGCTGGCCTCCGTTTTCTCATCTCCGTCGATCTCAGCTCCAATGCACTCTCTGGTCAGATGCCCACTCCCATCGGCAGTTGTGGAAACTTGCAGCTTCTGAAGCTCCTCAATAACAATCTCATGGGTGAGCTTCCAATGGAGGTCGGACTGTTGAAATAACTTCGAGTGCTGGATCTCCATGGAAACGGGCTCACGAGAGCAATCGCATCAATCCTTGGCTTTCCTCTCATTCGCTCGCTCGCTCCTGCTGCATCCAAGCCTCCAATAGAAAAGCCTCTAGACTCCAGCCTCCCTATCATGGCTTGAGCACCGCGTATTAATATGCGGTGCCAAACTGTATTATATAAGCTGAAATGAGTGCCTTATCTACAAGCTCTTTGTCCATGCAACCGACATGGATCTTCCCCCTTTCATGGCTTGAGCACCATGTATTAATACGTGGTGCCAAACTCGTATCATAGTAAGCTGAAATGACTTCCTTGCATGCAAACCCTCTCTCCTCAACAAGGCAAAGTAGTTTATGCTTGAATTATCACTTCCTCTTAGTTTGAATTATCACTTCCTCTTTAATTAGATCTCTTGTTTGAATTGCCACTTCCTCATAGACCATAGAGCTTTTTGATCAAATCATCATCTCCAACTCAACTAGAGCCGTGGAGATAAAATCTAGTACCATGATAACAAGTTTGGAATGAAGGCCTTTTAGGTAAGATCTAAACGCATTTTTTTCATTGGTAGAGCACGCGTATTAATACATAGTGGGAAACATTTTAATCTTGCTTTTTTTCAAATGTTTTACCATTGTCTCATGCTACAAAGATTTTATAGTTTGCCTTCTGTCAATTCTACATTGAGGTGATTTGTTGGCAAGAATGATGTGTTTTAGGCAGTGATTTGTTGGCCAGAGCACAACATATTAATGTGTGGTTCCAAACATTATGACAATTCCAGATTTGTGCTTAAGGAAGGCAAGATTTCATAGGTCATGTTTAACAAGGCAATTTGCAGGTTTTAGCTCAACGTATTAATACGCTGTGCAAAAGGTTGTTTCTCGTACAGATTTAGAAGGGCATATTAGTGTTGTGCTCGTGCTTACTCTTGGAGCCATTTGTTGGGGCTTGAGCAAAAAGATGAATTTTGGTCTTTCTTAATACAGCAAATGCTTGAAAAATAATGGATTGATTGTTTTTTCATCATGGATTGCTTTTTGTTATTGGTGGATTTCAGTCTTGGAATCATGGTCAAGAAAAGGGTTTTGAAACTTTGTGAAAACAAAAAGCCTCCTCTTGCCACTACTGCAAGGGCACAAAGAAGGAAAAGAGAGTGCCCCCCGAGTGAGGGATCTATGCATGACAATGTAGGGAACGAAAGAGAGGTTCTTGAAGTGGATAGTGTTGCAATTCAGGGTATGGATGAAGACATTGAGCGGTCACTTCCATAAGAGGATGAAGAGATGGATGTGGATCTTGCAGAAATGGAGGTGGAGATGGTAAGAGGAGGTGATGTCATTGGCAGATGCAGACTCCTTGGCTCTGATGAGTGTCCATGAATACCATTGTGTAGGATGATTACATATGCTCATGTACGTGGTCTGATGTCTGACGTGGCAACACTTAAAAGTGCTTTTCAATATGAAGGTTACTCACCTGAAAAAGGGGCTTTCATTGTTTCTCTTTGCACTTCAAATGGGGAGGAAACAAAAGTCACAAATGAATTCAGAGAAACATGGACACCATTGTGGAGGGAAGTTAAAGGTGAATTTGAAAAGGAGCTTGCAAGTAAAAAAGAGTGGCAATTTATGTGTAAGAAGATGTTTTATGTATGGGAGGGCAATCATCGTACCACTGCATGGATGCAATTGATTTTTGAGGCCTACATGGAGACTAAGGCAAGACACATTAGGGTGATGTGCATAGTGATACCCTCGCTGTGTGGGGGTTAAAGGTCACTGTGCCTTTACCCCAGTTATGTACAATACTCAAATACATATATAAATGAATGAAAAAGAAGATTAGGGTGATTCTGCACCCACAAAAAACTTGTGTGGCTTTCTGTTTCTCTCTCTCCCTCTTCCGTTCTTGCTTCTATTGAGAGCACTCTCAACTGGTATCAGAGCCGAAGTGATCTAGCTGAGCGTGGAGGAACACTTGGAAGCTCAGCAGCTTTGTGGGAGGAAGAAAAAGCTCTGTGGAAAGCTTTGTGGGTGACTTTACTTCCATTCGAGTGTGTAGAGACCTTGGAGGAACCTTTGGAAAAGTCACTTTGGTTTTACGAAGTGGTTTTGAGAGCCTGTTAAGTGTTTTCAAAGAAAAAGTCGTTTTTAAAGCTTTTCCCTGTTCTGTTTGATGACAGAGACTCCGCATTGACTTGTAGAGGCAACTATTGCTTGCATTTGGTGTCCACTTCACTTCAGGAGCTTGGAAACACCTTTATTCTTGAATTTGGGATCAATTCATTGGATTTCTGACTCACTGTGTCAGTTTCTGCATTTTTTTACCCGGGTGTTAGAACTCAAGTTTGGAGCAACCATTTGCAGATCTGTCAGTTTTGGTGGACTCAAGAGGTCCTAAAACTTCTACGTCGCTCATCATTCGCACTCCGGTGGAGTTTACAAATAGTTATGTTTCCAAAAACGTTTTTCAGTCCATGTGTTGGACCCAGTGATTGAGACCACGATTTCCAAAACCGTCTATTCCATTGTGTTTCGGACGCCTATCAGTTCTTGCACGATTCGGTGGAGTATTTTCAGAGTTATAGATCTCTGTGTGTTCGATTTTGTCGCTCTGTTATGCATTTTTCATTCTAAGGTTTTGAAACCTTAGATTTATGCCACATGGTAGTGGATAAGTGTTGACTCCCATTTCTCACTCATCGGTTGGGATTTTGGAGTTTCGACAGAAGAGAGATATTTGCATATTTTCTTGCTGAGTCCGATTATGCAATGGTGCCCATGTTTTGAGGCATCTCAGGTTCTATTTTCAGTAGCGGTCATTACCATGGGACCATCATTTCTTAAGCATACCTTATGCAGATCACTCTGGTTGCAGTTTGAGCAGTGTACGCTCATTCATGGTGTGAATTGGGTTGCAGTGGATGATTTATAGGCCATTTGGATGCATTGTGATCTTTATTGGATGCACTGATAGGCCCAGATTACCTTGTGAGATGCTATTTTTATGGATGCTTTGCACATGGATGCTATTTTATGCTAAGGGACAGCTTTGACACATTGCAAGTGATGCACTAATAGTGTTATGCTCTCTTGGATGAGATATTATTGATGCATATGCCCATGGACGGTGTTTATGCTTGAGCCATTTGGCACTTATTGGCATTTTGGATTGCCATCATAGTTGGCATTTTCTTTTGGGCCAAATTTGCTCATATGGATGCAAAGTACATGCACATGAGTCAGCTGCATCTTTTGATGCTTTGAGATTTGAGTTTTGGTGATATTTCAGTCTATTGTGCATACACATTTGGGTGCACCTGGTATTTGGTGTGATTCTCTCTTGCAGGTGCTAGCATTTGGGATTTTTCTTTATTTGCATCATGGCATCCTCTTCCATGTCTGAAAAGGAGTTTTTCAGCATTAAAAAGTTTGATGGGACAAACTTTTCTTTGTGGAAAGAACAAATAAGGGATGTGCTTATTCAAAAGAAGCAGATTAAACCCTTGGCAGGGATTCAAGCTAAGCTTACAAATATGTCTAAGGATGATTGGAATGAGTTGGATGCATTAGCAAAGTCTACTATTAGACTTCATCTTGTAGAGTCAGTTTATTTCATAGTAGTAAATGAGCAGACTACGGAAGATTTGTGGAAGAAACTGTGTGCCACTTATGAGAAGGAAACTGCCTCTAAAAAAGTTTACCTCATGAAGAGATTGTTTGAGCTGCAGATGAAGGAAGGGGTCTCCATTGCTTCTCACTTGAATGAATTCAATATTATTTTCAGCCAGCTTCAGGCTCAGAAGACGAATTTTGATGCGGAGACTAAGGCAATATTTCTCTTATGTTCATTGCCATCCTCATGGGATACCTTTCGTACAGCTGTAAGTAACTCTGCATTTAGTGAAGTATTGAAATTTGATGATGTTGTGGGTAGCTTGTTGGCCAAGGAGATTAGACGGAAGTCTATGGATGGCAACAAGTAGGATGCAGCCTTAAATGTGCAAAGGGGTAGATCATAGTTTAGGGGGAAGTCCCAAGAAAGAGGGAAGTCTCGTAGCAAATCTAGGGCACGGAACATTGAGTGTTACCACTGCGACAAGAAGGGCCATCTGAAAAAGGATTGCTACAAGCTAAAAAGAGAGCAAAAGGATAAGAAAAAGAATGGAAATTGGGGTGCAAATCAGAAGGAAGAGAGTCTAAGGGAGGACAAAGGAAAAGTGAACATCAAGGAGATCAATGCAGTCACACATGATAGTGACAATGACATTCTCTTCATGTCTAGTTTATCTGCAGAGTTGCTTACCACTTCAGATGATGCATATTCCTAGGATTGGATTTTGGATTTTGGTGCTTCATTCCATGTTACTCCCCATAGGGAATGGTTCTCCACTTATGACAGTGGAAAGACAGGTTGTGTGCATCTTGGAAATGACTATGCATGTGACATAGTGGGAGTAGGTGACATAAAGTTCTCTTTTGCAAATGGGTCTGCATTTGTTTTTAAACATGTGAGACATGTGCCTAAGTTGACCAAGAGTCTTATTTCAATGGGTCAACTAGACGATGCTGGTTTTCACACCACTTTTGGTTTTCAGAGTTGGAAAATTCAGAAGGGGTCTATGCTTTTGGCCAGGGGTGCCAAGTGTGGGATTTTGTATCCCTTACATGTATTAGGGGCATTTGATCATGTTGTTGCAATGACCGAGTAGCCAAGCACTTCTTTATGGCATTGCCGGTTGGGCCATATGAGCCAAAATGGATGAAACTCTTATACCATTTGGGTTATGTACCGCATTTGAGTTTCTCTAATTTTGAATTTTGTGAGCACTGTCTCTATGGGAAGCAGACTAAATTAGCCCATAAAAGAAGGGGAAAGAAAGAGTTTGAAAAGCTTGATTTGGTGCATTCAGACGTATGTGGTCCCATGCCTGCACGGTCATTAGGCGGGGCTGAATACTATGTGACATTCATTGATGATGCAACTAGGAAAGTGTGGGCTTATGCTATAGCTTGGAAGAGTGATGTGTTCCAGATATTTCAAAAATGGCTGGCCTTGGTTGAGAATCAGTCAGGTAGAATGCTTAAATGCCTACGGACTCACAATGGTGGAGAGTATCTCTCTCATGACTTTCAGCATTTCTGTGATACATGTGGGATTAAGAGGGAGCTCACATCCCCTCATACTCCAGAGCCAAATCCAGTTGCAGAAAAGATGAACCATACCAGTCAAGAAAGGTTGCAATGCATGCTTTCCAATGCAAGTCTTTCTGGTGGTTTTTGGGATGAGGCAATGAAGACTATAGTACATGTGATCAATAGATCACCCAGTAAGAGTTTGGATGGTGGTATTCTTGAAGAGGCATGGAGTGGCAAGAAGCCCTCTCACTCTCATTTGCGTATATTTGGGTGTGAGGCATATGCACATGTGCCAAAAGAGCTTCGAAAGAAGCTAGATCCTTAGTCTAGGAAATGCATCTTTCTGGGTTATGGTGAAAGTGGAGAGATGGGCTATCGTCTCTGGGATCCATAAGCAAAGAAGATCATACGCAGCCATGATGTGGTCTTCAATGAGAAGAAGATGCATAAGGCACCCATGAGGGATGTGGAAATGAGGAGAATCACTTTCCAGGACGTGAATCCACCTACATATGTTGACAGACAGTAAGCTGTCCATGCACCAAATGTGCAAGAAATGGTACCACCAAGAACTCCCACAGGTATACAATCAAGGGTAGATGATGGATCATCTATTGGTGGAAATGATGAGCCAAATGTGGCTGATATGCAGGTGGGACAGCAAGCTGAAATGCCCTTGAGAAGATCATCTAGAGTTTCTAGATCTCCTGATAGGTTTGTTGCAAGGGTAGACTATGTGAGGCTTACTGATTGCGAGGAGCCTTCTTACTATAGAGAGGCTATGATGCGTGAGGATCAACGCAAGTGGGAGTATGCTATGCAATCAGAGATGAGTTCACTTATGAAGAATAAGACTTGGGTCTTGGTTTTTTTGCCACATGGAAAGAAAGCATTGCCATGTAAATGGGTCTACTAGATGAAGGTCATAGGTGATGATGTACCTAGGTACAAGGCCTGTTTGGTCACTAAAGGGTTCAAACAAGAGAAGGGTGTGGACTTTGATGAGATATTCTCTCCGGTTGTGAAGATGACCACACTTAGATGCATGCTTGGACTAATGGCAGCAGAGGATATGGAGCTTATGCAAATGGATGTCAAAATAGCTTTCTTGCATGGGATCTGCATGAGGAAATTTACATGGTGCAGCCAGAAGGATTTGAAGAAAAGGGCAAAGAGCATTTAGTTTGCAAGCTGAAAACTATCGCAATCTGTCCGCGATGCGCGCGGGTCTACACAGTGGATGTGCAAATGCATGCGCAGGAGCTCAGAGGGAGCACAGATGTTGTAGTTCTGCAAAAGCGACTAGTACAAGTAGAAGATTCGCCAGCCAGAATGGAGGAATGTAAAGATGGAGACATCAAGGGAAGAGGACCATGCTTTATTTGAAAGAAAGGATGAGAGGGAAATATCAAAGTACTAGCTAGGTGGCTTTACAAGAATGAGCGTCCCATCAAGGAATAGCCACCTCCTTTTATAGCTAAGAGAGGGGGTCTCTCCCAATAAATTCCTCCTCCCACATGCATGGTGTGTGTGGAAAAGTCTCCCATGTGGGCTAGGCAGTTGCACTCTCAATTGTGTATGACAACAATTTGACTCATTTTTCCACATAAATCAAGCCCCATATCTCAAGTCTATGATACTCCCTTGGTCTCTTCCCAATTTTATAATATGTTCAAACCTCTAGGAGGACAAGTGGAGGGTTGGTACAAGGAATCTTGCCACCTCATCCTACTTTCCCCATTATTTAACTTTCTCTCCTGGACCTTCTATACCTCCCCCACATGGGCCTATACTATATGGAGGGAATAATCCAATATAATATCCATCTCTACCTATTTTATATTACTTCTCCCATGGAATTTGAGCCATATCTCACTAAATGCAGCCTAGGTGGAGGGGTGGCACATGGAGGAGCCATGCCACCTTACATTTTATAATATTACTACCATGGATTATGTACAACACACCTTATGGGTCCTCTTACATGGAAGGGTGGCACATGGTCATGCCCTGTTGCCTCAACCTTGGGCCCTATGCACACCATATTTTATTATACTATTGCCATACATACAAACACACACATATTAATGCCTTTTTCCTTAGACAAATTTATCCATAAAAGTGGCAAAGCATTGTAGCAGTGCTTACTGAGCTTAGTTGAGGTAGAAGTCTAGGTCGACCTCTCAAGCACTCTCTCCCAAGAACAAATGGAGAGGAAAAAACCTTCTCTATTGCAATTTCTCTCTTTTAATCGAAAAAGCTGAAGTCAATTCTCATGAAGTCTCTCAAGAATGGAGATGTATGAACGGAAATTTCTCTAATGAACAAAAAATTCCTCTCAAAGGAAATCTTTCATCATTGGAATGAAAGAACTCTCAATCGCTTCTAAATCTCTCACACTCTCATGCTCTCACACAAGGATCACCATGTCTCAATGGAAGACAGAGAAGCTTTGATACCATGACAAAATATGAAGAGGGCAGAGGAGAAGAGTGGAGATGAGGAGAGAGGGCATAGCTAGAGAGCACACCACAAACGCCTAACTGTACACTAGATTTAGTTAAAGATGTAGAATATATACAAACCCATTTATAGTTAGGGATAGGCCATCTAACCCTTTCCTTTATAGCAATCTATAAGTGTTAATGCTAGTCACATGTAATCACATAATGTTGAGGGTGGTCTCTCAACACAACCTTGCATGATGCCCATCAGGGAATAGCAAAAAAACACTTTACCGGGCAATACAACCAGCTAGAAGCTCCTTCAGGTAGGCTTATGGTGGCCCACATTCCTTAGAGATGCAATGATGCTTATCTTATAGTGCAACATGTGGGCCAACCTAACATCAAGCATCTTGAACAAATTAAAAGTGGGGACTCCACTTCGTTGGCCCATTCAAGCCAACCATTCACCCATCTGGTAAATTGGTTTGTGGTTCTCCCTACAGACTATGTACCAAAGTGGGTTGAAGCAATGACATCAAGCTTGCTGTAGCTAGTGATGATTATGGGCTTCACGGGCTTGCTCTTATATAGCCACCAGTCGTAGTCAGTTAGACCCAATTGGGAGACCGACTCAGTCAGACCAAACGGCTGACTAGAGTTTCTCGAAATAGGCCACTAACCACTCGTTAGAACCATGGCGCAGAATAGAGCAGAAATAAAATCGTTTGGAATCATGCAAACAATGAAGTAAATGCCTAGGATCTAGTGCAATATTTGCCCATAAACTCCATATCCATGTTTTTATTTCAAGAGTGCACCAGAATTGAGTTTTTAAACAAACACTTGGAGAGGTAGATCAAGACTGTGGCATATATAAATACCTGGATTTTTTCTCTCCGTGGCTACTTCTTGACTTGTATATGGCTCTTGCATAGGTGTAGGTAGGCAAGGATGATGGTGGGAGAAAAGCCAAGGCTACGGTGTTGTCCAGATGTAGATGAGGAAGAAGATGAGGCTACAGTGTTGGAGAAAAGTTAAGAAGATCAAACCTGCTGCAGGGATCGAGAAAAAGTGAAGATAAGAGGAGATGGCATAGATATCTATGCAAGTCACATCAGTCTTGTTAGCCACTATGGCGATGTGATCCGATAGGTCACCTACCCAAAAGAAATGATAGCAATGTGTGAGGCACACTATAGTAGAACTATAATCCCTATCGAATGATGTGGGGTCAAAGAAGGCCGCATAGTCGATGTGAACAGAGTGATCTAGGGGTTGAAAATATAGGGTCAAAGGTGCAGGTATGATACACTTCTCTGTTGATGAAGAGGCCCGTAAAAATGACAAGGTATGGAAAACTAGTCAAACCTGTATGATCAACTATCATGAGCAGGAGGTTGTTTGATGTGTGCATGGCTAAACATCCATCAGCATGGGATGTAGCATCTACCATAGGCTCATTGAGAAGGAATTGACAATGTAAAGGCCTAGAAGCCTGAAATATAATTGAGAATGCATAAGATGTCCCTAAGGCATATGAGATGTCGAATGCTGATGAAGGGGCTGATCTGTAGTCTTGGATCTAATGATTGATTTGCATCAATTAAGGATTGTAAACTACATCCATGCATTCTGAAACATTGAGTCTCCCTAGGTTGCACTATGGCTAAACTTGATGATGTGTAGTGCACTAGGGCATCACTGCATTGATACATAGGTATCCTTAGGCTGAGGAATGATCTGCTGATCGAAAGAGGTGGTGGTATTGGATCCAAGGGTGGTGCAATGTTGCATGACTAAGCCGATGCTGGAATATCATGACGACTAGTCTATTGATCTACACTTCTCATAGGAACTATTTCCAAGGTATGCTCCATGTCAGAAGTGAAAGAATTAGTGATGGATGCTGGAATGGTATCACCTAAGGAGATGACTGCACTATGGCATATATCTCTACATGCAGCTGGAGATGTGAGTGCCTCATACTAAGGATTTACCTGATGAATAACTGCATGATCACTAGTGAGCTCCTAAGTATATGCATTTGGTGTGATAGTAAATGGAGTTGGATACATGCATGAATGTGATGGATGTACATCACTAGAATCAGACTGTGTTGAAATAGATGAGACTGCCTCCCTACTGCCTTGTACTGAGGACTTACCATCAAATTTTCCTCGTGTTGAGGGCTTATTGAGAAGTGTGCCTCATGCTGAGGGCTTACCAAGGAATGTGCATGATAAAAAATTGCAGCCTGATCCATGCTAACATCCAGAGTATTTTTGTTTGATCACTGAAGACTAATGAGTTGATGACTGGTACATACCCTGTGGCAACAACAAATGCATGAAGTAGGTTCTATTTGCACTCGTGGATCTTGTTCAGAGTCATGACTATTGTATCATTAGCTATGTGATGCAAATAATTCCATGGAGAGGGTTTGGTGCTCAATGCAAAAGGCTTACCTGTGTATCTGTAAGAGTGTCTACCCATGAGAACACTATGTGAGAGTTGCCACTAGGGGGCTTACACTTGAGCTGGCATTGGGAAGCTTACACTAAACTATTAAAAAAAGTCATGTGAGAATTGAGTGTGTGCCATAGATCAAGGCTGTAGTGAAATGATGACAAATGCATGTCAGGCGTAGCCAAAATACTATGCAAGGCTGATGTATGTGTGCAGGAACCAATGCCAGAAAATAGTCAACAATGTGTGACTTCACATGGGTGGCATGTGCATGCAAGATGTGTAATGATCTTGAATCTGAGAAGGAGAACTCTACCAAGTGTCACACTGAGGTGCTGTAGTGCCAAATGCTAGGTATATTGAATAGGTATCAGATGTATGAAAGTGCATATCGATGATAAGTCCGATGGGACTGACACCGGTGGGAGCTAGTCGGGTAATGTGGCAATGACTGACTTGGCTTCATGGAGTTGGATCTCCTCTATGGTGGTGCTAGTCTACAACTAGGCTACACGTCGATGTGCAAAATACATCAAATGAATTTTATCTTGAATTTTAAGTGCTGGGTATGCTGCAATGGATTAGGAGGTGGTTCTGATGATTTGGATTTGATGATTCTAGCCTTTGGGAATGCCAAATGTGAAATATAAGTGCTCAACAAGTAGAGCATGAGCTAGCAAGCATTTTTTCTTTTTGGATCACCTCCAAATTCTTCCAGGATCAAAATTTATTGCTCTTGGAAGGTTAGGCAAAACTTTGTCCAAGGAGGGGGTCCAAATTGATGATGCGGCCAATGTGGTGACATGGCAATGGGTGCTTACAACAATTGTGCTAATGTGGAGGTAACAGTGCTTAGCAAGAGATTATGTGCCATGTGGCACATGGTGACATGGCACTGTGCTACCACATGTCAATGCTGAGGTGGTGGGCCACTAGGCCTACTGATGTGGCTCATGCTGACTAGGCAATGAGATGGATTGATGACATGTCACTGTGGGCTACTGCTAATGTGTCAAAAGTCATAGGGGTGCTAATGTGGTAGTAGTTGATGAGAGTGATGTGGCATGCCAGTGTGGTGATAGATGACATGGTGACTCTCACTAACGTGGATTGCAGTGATGACATGTGCTCATTGATGTGGCACTAGGCCCCCAGTACACTGATGATGTGGAGGATAAGATGGTATGTGGTAGAGAAACTCCCTTGATGATAGGGTAGGGGTAGATGGAGTGCCACATGGCAAATCTATAACCAAGATTCTATTGGTAACCCTCTGGAAGATTTTGTTTATGACAAGGAATTTTATCGATCTCCACCTGCGAGCCTCTAGAGTCCATTTGTCGACATGGAGTCACTATGGTAGAAATTTCTTTGGGGCACTTGAGGGGAGCCGTGGAGGGTCGTAGAGCCAATGTTTTGTTGTGGAAGGATCCACCCCTTGTTGGAGGAGCTTGATGTGCCTTTGTGAACTATGTTGGCATTGCTGCTGACCATGAGCTATTGGAGAACTCATTGTTGATGAGGTGCTGTCATGGCTGTGTCGAGGAGCTTTTGCTGTAGGAGTTGTTGGAGTTCGTTCTCATTTGGCTATGGTTGTTTGAGCTAGTTTGTCATTGAGGAAAGCCATGTGTGTAGGCTACTATCGCTCCTCATTAGTTGTGCCCACATTAGATAAGGCTAGGTTGACGTGCGTTAGAGGTGGTTGCATGCAGATGCGGTCAAGGCTTTATGGATGGCTATTGACTCTGTGCCAACATGGACTTATGTAGAAAGAGAATGTGTTACAACTTCTACATACAAGTTCTACATGTAGAAAGAGAATGTGTTACAACTTCTATATCCAAGTTCTACATATAGAAAGAGAATGTGCTACAACTTCTACATACGACTTCTACATGTAGAAAGAGAATGTGTTACAACTTCTACATATGACTTCTACATGTAGAAAGAGAATGTGTTACAACTTCTACATATGACTTCTACATGTAGAGAGAGAATGTGTTACAATTCCTACATGCAGAGAGAGAAGCTCTCCATTTTGTATAAATACCCCATAATGGAATGAAGCCCACACTCTTTGGGGCATTGTGTTGAGTCTACTTTGGTATTCCAAGCATTTGTCTCAAGTGTCCATGCTTCCTTGCACTCCAAGTCCATAAGCATGTCCTAACCTTGCAACTCCTCCTCCCCTCTCCTCCAACCTTGCAACCGATCCTCTCCCTCTCCTCCTCCCTCCTCCTCCTTCCTGCTCGTCCGGGACATGCTGGCTATTATAGAAGATTTATATTGTGGTATGCCATGATAGCTAGACCACTTTACAAATTATTAGTGGAGTTCTTATGGACCGAAGAGTGAGACCAAGCCTTTGAGCTTTTAAAGTGGCACCTAATCACAACACCCGTCCTTATATCTCCCAATTGGGATATTGATTTTCATGTACATACTGATGGATCCAAGTATGCAATTGGGAGTGTGCTTTGTCAACTTGGTGAACATAAAAAAGACTACCCCTTCTACTTCGCCAGTCGACAACTCAATGATGCAGAGATCAACTATACAACCACAGAAAGAGAAGCCCTAGCAATGGTGTATAGTGTAAAGAAATTTCAGCACTATCTATTGGCAAATGATTTTGCCTTCTACACCAACCATCAAGCATTGCTTTATCTTGTGAACCATCCGTGTACCATAGGAAGAATAACCAGATGGCTCCTCTTGCTACAAGAATTCAACTCCAAAATCATGGTCCACAAAGGTACCCAATACTACATTGCCAATCACATGTCTCGAGTTAAGACAGGAGCAGAAGCCACTGGAGTAGAAGACAACTTACCAGATGCCACACTATTTCAAATAGATGATGTTCCAGAATGATGTGGAGATATTATTGGGTACTTGATGGCAAGAAGATCACCCCCTGGCATGAAAGTAGTAGATGCCAAAAAATTGATTCTAAAAGCTGCACCCTATCAACTCATTGTAGGACAACTATACAAGGTGGACCAGATCTTAAGAAGATGTGTAATGCCTCATGAGATCATGCCAATCTTGAGTGAAGTCCATGAAGGCATTGCAGGAGGACACTTCCAAGGGGAATCCACAGCAAGAAAAGTTCTCCTCGCAGGCTACTGGTGGCCAACGCTGTGGGCAGATGCCTATGAATATGTAAAAGGCTGTGATGTATGCCAACGGACTATTAAGAGACAACACAAAGACTTCAATCCCCTAACACCGATTATTGCACAAAAACCATTTGAAAAATGGGGAATTGTCTATGTGGGTCCCATACATCCAACAGCAAAAGGGACATAGGCACGCTACATCATTGTGGCCACTGATTACTTTGCAAAATGGGCTGAAGCTAAAGCAGTAAACCTGAGGAAAGATCAGCACCAGAGCTTGAGACTACATCAGCACTCGAACCACCTATTGACACCATGCCAGTCGATGAGCCACAAGGGGAGCTAGTGCCAGATTAGCAGTATGACTATTGTACACAAGGGACTGAAATGCCATTGGAACAACCTCCCCCAAGTACTACAGAATCATCGAGATGGCTACATGGGCACCACTTGTATCAGCAATATCACCAGACCTCATCACCATCTGTCATTCTCTAACATCAAGCGGGCCAAATGATCCAAATGTCAGAACTTTTCACTAGCTTGGCCAAGGAAGCATATGCAAGAGAATTGGAAAGGCAGACTGCATCAGAAATCAAAGACCAATTCCAGGAAATTGCCATAGAGGTCAAGGCACTTCGGGCACAGATAGATGAGAAGGAGGTAGAAGAAGTGTGCATGAACCAAGCTCTCCAAGTTCAAGAGAAGGTAGTAAGGGATGTGACCTCCAACCTCCACCAAAGTCAAACACATCTGACTACGGCCGTAGAAGCAATGGCAATCCTACAGACCTACTATAACTCCTTGACATCTGTACATGTGCAACAGACGGAGGTAGTGAGACAAGCTCGACTCACTCTAATTCACAAAGAAGAAGATCTCCAAGATTGCAAAGACAAGCTTGAAGACATGAAACAATCTTTGGCAGTACGTGCCTTCAGCATTGATGAGCTTACAAGGGAATGCCAAATCTTAAAAGACCAACTTAGCACAGTTCAAGAGGCCAGCACTTCACAAGCCCAAGTCTTGGACCAATGGTCCAATACCACTGAAGACATTCCTCAACAGGCAAAGGTCACCTTGCAAATGAGAAAGCTTAAGGAGGCATACACAACCATCTACCATCAATACAAAGAAAAAATGAATGAGATGCACTCCCAAAAAATAATCATCTCCAAGATTGAACTCCAATTGCTAGTGCACAACAATGAGGCATTGGAAGACAACACCAATGACACCCCACTACAATGCACAACCGTGGTGTACCAAGAGCTTGTGGCTGCTCTACAACTGGAAGATCACCTCAATGCACGCGTGCTTATCCAATGGAAACAACTCCAAATTAGGATCATATCTGCTCATCCAACAATCAATTGGGAACATTCCATTGGGACTAAAACCCTGCGCATAATTTGCCAAGACTTGTCTGACGATGAGAAAAATATCTTCTGCCTGTCTACACATGCCGGGTTTATAACACTTAGGACAGATGCTTTCATTGCATACGTCTGCCTCATGGGTAGTCCTCCCCTCAGGGTTATTGTAGGTTTGTTGCCATTGCTACAATGGCCATCCCTATTATTTGCACGGCATGACATAACCGACATCCCACCCATGCAGCTGATCATCCCATCGCACTAACAAAAAGAAGTATCAGAAGATGACAAGGCCTATCTCACATCCAACTTCCCATATCTAACCACTCCTTCTGCCAACATCATAACCTCACTTCCCCTTGCTACTACCACCCTATTAACCTTCCTTGAGCTCCATCCTAACATCTATTCCCTCCATCATCTCTTTGCTCATGCCTCTCACCATTTTCAACTAACCCAACAGTCACAAACTTACGAGCCCCTCACACCTAGCTCTTTCCCCTCCCTTGCTAATCCTACCCTTGAGGATTACCAAGCTGCTCAAACCATTTGCCTAGTTTTTCCCCCCTCCCCTCTGCTCCCCCTTCTGCCAGTATCACTCTGCCATATTTCTCCCCCATGTCCCCCGATTCTCTCCTTGCATGGTCATCACCTCCGACACTTCTGGTGCTTCCATCAGTAGAAAATGACACAGTATTTGATTTTGAATATCAGGATCTGGATAATCTAATTCGTACGCTCATACCAAGTTCCAATGATGGGTATGATTTTGAAGAGATACCACTTGCCAGTAACCCCATCAAGGAATTTTGGAGCAAATATCCTGATATGAAAACTCGAGGTGGATGGTGGACCCTAGACAACTTTCCTACCAACATTCGTCAGCATCAAATTAGTGAAGGTTGGATTAGCAAGTTGGATCCACAACCTAATTGGTGCCATCCCAAGCTCTTTGATGTAATCTTCTTAAAGGAGTACTTATGGGCACCTCCATGTCTCAGAACCCATCCCAAGTTCTATGTAGTTCCACGGCATAAAAAATGGGAAGCCAACATACACACTTTGGCTGCAGATCGTGTCATTAATTGGCCACTGATAATTGGCCACTGATTGAACCCTACTCTAGTGTAGAATGGAATATGCAAGGCACCGTGGTCTAAGAACTTTAGCAGCATGAACAAATAATGCACGGCAACATTGATCGCTTCCTTCGCCAAAGTGCCATATTTTGTAAAACATTGGAATTCATTCTAGAGGTCCCATGTTACCTTGATTCCCATTTGCCTCCACTCAGCTTTAATCCCAATGAAAGGATTGATGCTCAGATTACAAGCCGGCTCTATCAAAGAGTGATCTTCTTAGACGCATGCCACATATCTTTGTTTGAGCAAATGGTGGATACAGGCTACCTAGAAACTGCGCAAAAATTGTATGGTGCTAAGGCTTTACAGTAGGATCGACTTGCATGACACAAGTTCCACAGCCACTGGACTAAAAACATGGCAACCCAAGTACATGATCGCAATAAGCCATCGCAATAAGCCATAACCCAAGGATGGGTAATAAAATGGATCTGGGAGTATGTTGACTCTGTGCCAACATGAACTTATGTAGAAAGAAAATGTGATACAACTTTGTGTTACAACTTTGTGATACAAGTTTGTGTTACAACTTTGTGTTACTACTTCTACATGTAGAAAGAGAATGTGTTACAACTTTGTGTTACAACTTTGTGATACAACTTTGTGTTACAACTTTGTGTTACAACTTTGTGTTACAACTTTGTGATACAACTTTGTGTAGAGATAGAAGCTCTCCAACTTGTATAAATACCCCATAATGGAATGAAGCCCACACTCTTTGGGGCATTGTGTTGAGTCTACTTTGGTATTCCAAGCATTTGTCTCAAGTGTCCATGCTTCCTTGCACTGCACATCCAAAAGCATGTCCTAACCTTGCAACTCCTACTCCCCTCTCCTCCATCCTTGCAACCCACCCTCTCCCTCTCCTCCTCCCTCCTCCTCCTCCCTCCTCCTCCTCCTCCTCTCTCCTCCTCCTCCCTCCTCCTCCTCCCTCCTCTGTCTTCTTTCCCCCATGCTCTTACACCTTCTTCCTCTCCCACTCCTATGCTCCCCTAAACCCTTTGTTCCTCAACCCTTAAAACTCCATGATCTATGAGGAAGATGAGTTCTCCACCATGTACTCTACCCTGACCCTGGAACCTCATTCTGAACCCTGGAACCTCCTTCTGAACCTTGGATCCTCCTTCTAATCGTGGACTCCTTCTAAACCTTGGAACCTCCT
>NC_141615.1:37291815-37401815 GCF_047967505.1 Dipteris shenzhenensis
CTCCCCTCCCTCTCACCCAAGAGCTGCGGCTGCCAGGACCCCCCCTCTCTCTCTCTCTCTCTCTCTCTCTCTCTCTCTCTCTCTCGCTCCCTCCCCTCCCTCCTCTCTCTCTCTCCCTCCCCTCCCTCTCACCCTGGGGGCTGTGGCTGCCAGGACCCCCCCTCTCTCTCCCTCTCTCTCGCTCCCTCCCCTCCCTCCTCTCTCTCTCTCCCTCCCCTCCCTCCCCTCCCTCTCACCCTAGGGGCCGCGGCCGCCAAGGCCCCCCCCCTCTCTCTTCTCTCTCTCTCGCTCTCTCTCTCCCTCCCCTCCCTCCTCTCTCTCTCTCCCTCCCCTCCCTCCCCTCTCTCTCTCCCCTCCCTCCCCTCTCTCTCACCCTGGGGGCCACCGCCACCAGGACCCCCCCCCCCTCTCTCTCTCTCTCTCTCTCTCTCTCTCTCTCTCTCTCTCTCTCTCTCTACCTCCCCTCCCTCCCCTCCCTCTCACCCTGGCAGCCGCGGCCGCCAGGACCCCCCCTCTCTCTCTCTCGCTCTCTCTCTCCCTCCCCTCCCTCCTCTCTCTCTCTCTCTCGCTCTCTCTCTCCCTCTCCCTCCCTCCCCTCTCTCTCTCTCTCTCGCTCTCTCTCTCTCCCGCCCCTCCCTCCTCTCTCTCTCCCTTCTCTCTCTCACCCTGGTGGCCGTGGCCGCTAAGACCCCCCCTCTCTCTCTCTCTCTCTCGCTCTCTCTCTCCCTCCCCTCCCTCCTCTCTCTCTCCCTCCTCTCTCTCTCCCTCCCCTCCCTCTCACTCTGGGGGCCACGGCTGCCAAGACCCCCCCCCCCCCTCTCTCTCTCTCTCTCTCTCTCTCTCTCACCCCTCCCTGGGGGCCGCGGTTGCCACGACCCCCTCTCTCTCTCTGGGGCTCTCTCTCCACTCCTCTCGCCGCCCCCTCACCCTCCTACCACCTCCCCTGCTCCCCCGCTCCCCCGCTCCCCCTACCCCTGCCGCCCCCTACCCCGCCTTCCCCCCTCCTGCCTCTCGCCTCCCCCTACCCCTGGCGACCGCGGCTGCCTCCTTGCCTCCCGCCCCCCCTCCCCTCCCTCCCATCGCGACCATGGCCGCCAGGACCCCCTACCCCCGCCGCCCCCTACCTCGCCTCCCCCCCTCCCGCCTCCCGCCTCCCCCTACCTTGCCACCCCCTACCCCCGCTGCCTCCCCTCCCTCCTCTCTCTCTCTCCCTCCCCTCCCTCCCCTCCCTCTTGCCTCCCCCTACCCCTGCTCCCTCCCCTCCCTCCTCTCTCTCTCTTCCTCCCCCCTGGCCACTGTGGCCGCTAGGACCCCCTACCCCCACCGTCGCCTACCGCGCCTCCCCCCCCTTCGGCCTCTCGCCTCCCCCTACCTCGTTGCCCTCGCTCCCCCCTCCTGTCTCCACCTACCCCTGCTCCCTACCCCGCCTCCTCCACCCCTCCCGCCTCCCCCTACCCCTGCTCCCTATCTCGCCGCCCCTCTCGTCCCGCTTCCTACCCCGTCGCCCTCCCTACTCCTCCCTCCTGCCTCCCTACCCCGCCGCCCCCCCTCCCGCCTCCCCCTACCCCCGCCTTCCCCCCTCCCTACCCCCACTCCCCCCTCCCTCTTACGCTACTCTCTCCCTACTCCCTCCCTCCCTCCCTCTTCCTCCTCCCCTCTTCCGTCGCTCCTCCCTCCCTCCTTTCCTCCCTCTCTCTCCCCCCCCCTCTTCCTGCTGGAGGCCGCGGCCTCCAAGGCTACTCTCCTTCTCTCTAAACTTTCTCTCTCTCTCTAATTCTTCTCTATCTTTCTTTCTTTCTCTCTCTTCAAATTTTTAAAAAAAAATCTAGATAAAGAATTAATCAAAAAAATTGACAAGTACCTCGAAAAAGTTTGTAAGTTTGCTCTTTCTTGCTTTCTTGCTCTTTCTTCCTTGCTTTCTTGCTCGTCCTTGCTTTCTTGCTTCAATGAATGAAATGAGGGGAGAATGAATGAAGAAGGAAGACTATATATAAGAAAAACTAGGTTTTCCTCCTCCTCTCCTATTGGCTTTCCATTCCTCCCCTCTCTCCTATTGGCTTTCCATTCCTCCTCTCTCTTCTATTGGCTTTTCATTCCTCCCCTCTCCCATTGGCTCCCATTACTCCCCCTCTCCCATTGGACCCCCATCCCTCATCCCAATCTTCCATTGGCCCTCCCCCCATCCATTTCTTCTTCCTCCCCCATTGCCACCACTCCCATCACACATTTCCACCACGTCCCATACTCCTCCCATTTCCCAAAATCCCATATTTCCCCATCTCACCCTCCTCTTTTTCATCCCCTTTTAACTCCCCTCACTCATTTCACTCCCTTATTATCCTACTCCCCTATTACCTCCCCCTCTCCCATTCCATTCCTCCCTCCCCACTCTCACTTCCACTTCCCATTACTCAGTTGCCATTTGCAAACTATTAATATATTATTATACTATTTTTTATACTTATTATCATACACCCTTATTACCTTCCCTCTCCCATTCCACTCCTCCCTCCTCACTCCCACTTCCACTTCCCATTACTCACTTGCTATACACATTTGCAAACTATTAATATATTATTATACGATTTTTTATATTGTTTGCAAACTTACATGTGGACAAAATCACACGTGTCAAAGCCATCCTATCGTGGTCATACAACAATTGTGCTTTTATTCAAGGGCGTATTTATCCTCATCAACAAGCGTATTTCAGCTTTTATTTTGACACAATACTCAAGGTATGAAGTGCATAATTTGTGCACTAGGTGTTTACTTTGTTGTATCAAAATTGTTTGCCACACACACACACAAATACACATACCGAGAATTTGCTAATATTATCGCATCTACATTTCTCCGATGGGCACAAAACTTTGTACACGCCTCAACCTAGGTCGTATTGACTTGCATACAAAGTGGTGCACCCATCCCATAAGTACTTGTTCAGATAACACACCTGCAAACGTATTTTATGATGATTGTGCATAACACTAGGAATAAAATGGTGTATAATGTGCGATCGACTATGCAAAGCATATCCAATGGACATAAGACTTTGCACATTTCTCAACCTAGGCAGTATTGACTTGTGTGCAAAGTGGCATTCCCATCTGATAAGTACTTGTTTGAAAAATACACCTAGGATCGTGTTTTTTTGACGGTTCCACATGACACCAAGGCAAAAATGGTATTTAATACTCAATCTACCATGCAAAGCATATTCGATGGGCACAATACTTTGCACGTGCCTCAAAAGTGGTGGTATGGTGTTCCATGCAAAGTGGAACGCCCATTCAATAAGTACTTGGTATGATAATACACCTAAGAGCGTGTTCTTTGATGGATGTGCATAACACTAGGGGGAAAACGGTGTATAATGTGTGATCCCCCATGCAAAGCATAACCGATAGACACAATATTGTGCACACACATCAAACAAGTTGAAATTAACTTTCTTGCAAAGTGACTCCCCCATCCGACAAGTACTTTTTAGAATATCACACCTAGGACCATGTTTTTTATTGGTTGTCCATGACACTAAGGCAAAAACGTTGTTTTATGCTTGATCGACAATGCAATGCATATCCGATCGTCACAATACTTTGCACACATCTCAATCTAGGTATTATTTACTTACATGCAAAGTCGCATGCCCATCCCATAAGTACTTAGTCGAATAACACATCTAGGACCGCATTTTTTGACAGTTGTGCATGACACTAAGGCTAAAACGGTGTTTAATGCTTGATCGACAATGCAAAGCATATCCGATGGGCACAATACTTTGCATGAGCCTCAACAATTGTGGTATTGCATTGCATGCAAAGTGGTACACCCATCTGATAAGCAGTTGGTCGGATAACATACCTAAAAGCGTGTTTTTTTATGGTTATGCATGACATTGAGGCACAAACGGAGTTTAATACGTGATATACCATGCAAAGTACATCCCATGGGCACAATACTTTGCACGCACCTCAACCTAGGTGTTATTGAGTTGCATGAAAAGTGGCATGTCGGTTAGATAAGTACTTGATCTGATAACACACCTAGGACCGTGTTTTTTTACAAATGTGCTTAACACTAAGGCAAAAATGGTATTTAATGCTCAATCAACCATGCAATGCATATCCGATCGGCACAATACTTTACTTGCACCTCAACCTAGGTGGTATTGACTTGTTTGAAAAAAGGCACACCCATCAGATAAGTACTTGGTTGGATAACACACCTAAGGGCGTGTTTTTTTACGGATGTGCATATCACTAGGGGGAAAACGGTGTATAATGCATGATCGACCATGCAAAGCATATCCAACGGTCACAATACTTTTCATGCACCTCAACCTAGTTTAACTTGACTTGGGTGCAAAGTGGATCCCCCATCCGATAAGTTCTTGTTTGAATAACACACCTAGGACCGTGTTTTTTTATGGTTGTGCATTACACTAAGGCAAAAACGGTGTTTTATGCTTGATCAACAATGCAAAGCATATTCGATGAGCATAATACTTTGCACACACCTTAAACTAGGTGAAATTGACTTGAATGCAGTGTGGAGCATCCATCCCATAAGTACTTGATCGAATAACATACCTAGCAGCATGTTTTTTTACGGATGTGATGGACACTAGAGCAAAAATGGAATTTAATGCTCGATCGACCATGCAAAGGATATCCGATGGGCACAATACTTTTCCTACACCTCAACCTAAGTGGTATAGAAATTTTCTCAAAGAGGCATACCCATCCGATAAGTACTTGGTCAGATAACATACCTAAGGGTGTGTTTTTTTGCGGATGTGCATATCACTACGCCAAAAATGGTGGATAATGCGTGATCGACCATGCAAAGCATATCCGATGGTCACAATACTTTGCACGCACCTCAACCTCGTTGAAACGGACTTGCATGCAAAGTGGAGCACCCATCCCATAAGTACTTGATCGAATAACATACCTAGCATCGTGTTTTTTTACAGACGTGCATGACACTAAGGCAAAAACGGTGTTTTATGCTTGATCGACAATGCAAAGCATATCCGGTCGGCATAATACTTTTCACACACCTTAAAATAGGTGAAATTGACTTACATGCAAAGTGGAGTGCCCATCCCATAAGTACTTGATCGGATAACATACCTAGCAGCATGTTTTTTTACGGATGTGCATGACACTAGAGCAAAAATAGCATTTAATGCTCGATCGACCATGCAAAGGATATCCGATGGGCACAATACTTTTCTTATGCCTCAAACTACGTGGTATTGATTTTTTACGGATGTGCATGACACTAAGGCAAAATTGGTATTTAATGCTCGATCGACCATGCAAAGCATATCCGATGGGCACAATACTTTTCCTACGCCTTAACCTAGGTGGTATTAAAATGTTCTCAAAGAGGCACACCCATCCGATAAGTACTTGGTCAGATAACATACCTAAGGGCATGGTTTTTTGCGGATGTCCATATCACTACAGGAAAAACGTTGTATAATGCGTCATCAACCATGCAAAGCATACCCGATGGTGACAATACTTTGCAAGCATCTCAACCTACTTGAAATGGACTTGCGTGCAAAGTGGAGCCCCCATCCGATAAGTACTTGTTTGAATAACACACCTAGGACCGTGTTTTTTAATGGTTGTGCATGACACTAAGGCAGAAACGGTGTTTTATGCTTGATCAACAATGCAAAGCATATTAGATGGGCACAATACTCTACACACACCTTCAACTAGGTTGAATTGACTTACATGCAAAGTGGCATTCCCATCACATAAGTAATTGATCGAATAACACACCTAGCAGCATGTTTTTTAACACATGTGCATGACACTAAGGCAAAAATGGTATTGAATGCTTGATCAACCATGCAAAGCATATCCGATGGGCACAATACTTTTCCTACTTAGGTGGTATTGAAATGTTCTCAAAGAGGCACACCAATCCGATAAGTACTTGGTCAGATAACATACCTAAGGGCATGTTTTTTTGGGGATGTGCATATCACTACCAGAAAAACGTTGTATAATGCGTGATCATCCATGCAAAGCATATCCGATGGTGACAATACTTTGCACGCACCTCAACCTAGTTAAAACGGACTTGCGTACAAAGTGGAGCCCCCATCCGATAAGTACTTGTTTGAATAACACACCTAGGACCATGTTTTTTTATGGTTGTGCATGACACTAAGGCAAAAATGGTGTTTTATGCTTGATCAACAATGCAAAGCATATCCGATGGGCACAATACTTTGCACACTATTTTTTTACGGATGTGCATGACACCAAGGCAAAAATGGTATTTAATGCTCGATCGACCATGCAAAGCATATCCGATGGGCACAATACTTTTCCTATGCCTTAACCTAGGTGGTATTGAAATGTTCTCAAAGAGGCACATGCCTCGGATAAGTACTTGTTCAGATAACATACCTAAGGTCGTGTTTTTTTACAGATGTGCTTATCACTACCGGAAAAATGTTGTATAATGCGTGATCGACCATGCAAAGCATATCCGATGGTGACAATACTTTGCAGGCACCTCAACCTAGTTGAAACGGACTTGCATACAAAGTGGAGCCCCCATCCCATAAGTACTTGTTTGAATAACACACCTAGGACCGTGTTTTTTTATGGTTGTGCATGACACTAAGGCAAAAACGGTGTTTTATGCTTCATCGACAATGCAAAGCATATCCGATGGGCACAAAACTTTGCACACATCTTCAACTAGGCTGAATTGACTTACATGCAAAGTGGCATTCCCATCCCATAAGTACTTGATCGGATAACACACCTAGCAGCATGTTTTTTTAACGGATGTGATTGACACTAAGGCAAAAATGGTATTTAATGCTCGATCGACCATGCAAAGCATATCCGATGGGCACAATAATTTTCCTACTCCTTAACCTAGGTGGTATTGAAATGTTCTCAAATAATCACACCCATCCGATAAGTACTTGGTCAAATAACATACCTAAGGACGTGTTTTTTTGTGGATGTGCATATCACTACCGAAAAAACGTTGTATAATGCGTGATCGACCATGCAAAGCATATCCGATGGTGACAATACTTTGCACGCACATCAACCTAGTTGAAATGGACTTGCATGCAAAGTGGAGTCCCCATCCGATAAGTACTTGTTTGAATAACACACCTAGGACCGTGTTTTTTTATGGTTGTGCATGACACTAAGGCAAAAACGGTGTTTTATGCTTGATCGACAATGAAAGCATATCTGATGGGCACAATACTTTGCACACACCTTCAAATAGGTGGAATTGACTTACATGCAAAGTGGCATTCCCATCGCATAAGTACTTGATTGGATAACACACCTAGCAGCGTGTTTTTTTACGGATGTGCATGACACTAAGGCAAAAATGGTATTTAATGCTCGATCGACCATGTAAATCATATCCGATGGGCACAATACTTTTCCTACACCTTATCCTAGGTGGTATTGAAATCTTCTCAAAGAAATACATGCCTCCGATAAGTACTTAGTCAGATAACATACCTAAGGGCGTGTTTTTTTGCGGATGTGCATATCACTACCGGAAAAACATTGTATAATGTGTGATCGACCATGCAAAGCATATCCGATGGTGACAATACTTTGCACGCACCTCAACCTAGTTGAAACAGACTTGCGTGCAAAGTGGAGCCCCCATCCCATAAGTACTTGTTTGAATAACATACCTAGGACCGTGTTTTTTTATGGTTGTGCATGACACTAAGGCAAAAACGGTGTTTTATGCTTGATCGACAATGCAAAGCATATCAAATGGGCACAATACTTTGCACACACCTTCAACTAGGTGGAATGGACTTACATGCAAAGTGGCATCCCCATCGCATAAGTACTTGATCGGATAACACACCTAGTAGCGTGTTTTTTTACGGATGTGCATGACACTAAGGCAAAATTGGTATTTAATGCTCGATCGACCATGCAAAGCATATCCAATTGGCACAATACTTTTCCTACACCTTAACCTAGGTGGTATTGAAATGTTCTCAAAGAGGCACACCCATCCGATAAGTACTTGGTCAGATAACATACCTAAGGGCGTGTTTTTTTGCGGATATAAAAAATACGGTCCTAGGTGTGTTATTCAAACAAGTACTTATCGGATGGGGGATCCACTTTGCACGCAAGTCCGTTTCAACTAGGTTGAGGTGCATGCAAAGTATTGTCACCATCAGATATGCTTTGCATGGTCCATCACGCATTATACAACGTTTTTTCGGTGGAAAGAGAGAGGTACAATGATGAGAGACTAACATGCTCATTTTGAGGAAACCTCTCTAGATTCAATGATTGTTGAATAAGACGATGAGCCCATTAAATGTGTAGAGGCCAAAAATATGTAGACCCATTATAAAAGAGCAATTCCTAGATCACCCACCATCTTGGAAAGCAAGAGACTAACCCGAGAATACACAAGTTGATTTGTGCATGACACTAAGGCAAAAACAGTGTTTTATGCTTGATCGACAATGCAAAGCATATCCGATGGGCACAATACTTTGCACACACCTTCAACTAGGTGGAACTGACTTACATGCAAAGTGGTGCACCCATCCCATAAGTACTTGATCGGATAACATACCTAGTAGTGTGTTGTTTTACGAATGCACATGACACTAGAGCAAAAATAGTATTTAATGCTCGATCGACCATGCAAGGGATATCCGATGGGCACAATACTTTTCCTATGCCTCAACCTAGGTAGTATTGAAATGTTCTCAAAGAGTCACACCCATCCGATAAGTACTTGGTCAAATAACATACCTAAGGGCGTGTTTTTTTGTAGATGTGCATATCACTACAGGAAAAACGGTGGATAATGCATGATCGACCATGCAAAGCATATGCGATGGTCACAATACTTTGCACGCACCTCAACCTAGTTGAAATAGACTTGCGTGCAACGTGGATCCCCTATCTGAGAAGTACTTGTTTGAATAACACACCTAGGAACTGACATGTTTTCAAACAAGCACACCCATCCGATAAGTACTTGATCAGATAACACACCTAAGGGCGTGTTTTTTTTTGGATGTGCATATCACTAGGGAAAAAATGGTGTATAATGCGTGATCGACCATGCAAAGCATATCCGATGGTAACAATACTTTGAAAGAACCTCAACCTAGTTGAAACGGACTTGTGTGCAAAGTTGAGCCCCCATCTAAGAAGTACTTGTTTGAATAACACTCCTAGGACATGTTTTTTTATGGTTGTGCATGACACTAAGGCAAAAACGGTGTTTTATGCTTGATCAACAATGCAAAGCATATCTAATGGGCACAATATTTTGCACACCCCTTCAACTAGGTGGAATTGACTTACATGCAAAGTGGGACGCCCATCCCATAAGTACTTGATCAGATAACATACCTAGTAGCATGTTTTTTTACAGATGTGCATGACACTAGAGCAAAAATAGTATTTAATGCTCGATCGTCCATGCAAAGGATATCTGATGGGCACAATAATTTTCCTAATCCTCAACCTAGGTGGTATTGAAATGGTATCAAAGACTCATCAAAGATGCACACCCACTCGATAAGTACTTGGTCAGATAACATACCTAAGGGCGTGTTTTTTTGCAGATGTGCATATCACTACGCCAAAAACGGTGGATAATGCGTGATCGACCATGCAAAGCATATCCGATGGTCACAATAATTTTCATGCACCTCAATCTAGTTGAAATGGACTTGCGTACAAAGTGGAGCACCCATCCCATAAGTACTTGATCGAATAACATACCTGGCAGCGTGTTTTTTTATGGATGTGCATGACACAGGCAAAAACGGTGTTTTATGCTTGATCGTCAATGGAAACATATCCGATGGGCACAATACTTTGCACACACCTTCAACTAGGTGGATTTCACTTACATGCAAAGTGGCACACCCATCCCATAAGTACTTGATCGGATAACATACCTAGCAGCGTGTTTTTTTTCGGATGTGCATGACACTAGAGCAAAAATGGTATTTAATGCTCGATTGACAATGCAAAGGATATCCGATGGGCAGAATACTTTTCCTATGCCTCAACCTAGGTGGTATTGACATGTTCTCAAAGAGGCACACACATTAGATAAGTACTTGGTTGGATAACACACCTTAGGGCGTGTTTTTTACGGATGTGCATATCACTAGGGCAAAACGGTGTATAATGCATGATCGACCATGCAAAGCATATCCGATGGTCACAATACTTTGCACGCACCTCAACCTAGTTGAAACGGACTTGCATGCAAAGTGGAGCCCCCATCTGAGAAGTACTTGTTCGAATAGCACACCTAGGACCGTGTTTTTTTATGGTTGTGCATGACACTAAGGCAAAAACAGTGTTTTATGCTTGATCGACAATGCAAAGCATATCCGATGGGTACAATACTTTGCAAACAACATAAACTAGGTGGATTTGACTTACATGCAAAGTGGCATGCCCATCCCATAAGTACTTGATCGGATAACATAACTAGCAACGTGTTTTTTTACGGATGTGCATGACACTAAGGCAAAACTGGTATTTAATGCTCGATCGACCACGCAAAGCATATCCGATGGGCAAAATACTTTTCCTACACCTCAACCTTGGTGGTATTGACTTGTTTTCAAAGAGACACACCCATCCGATAAGTATTTGGTCAAATAACACACCTAAAGGCATGTTTTTTTATGGATGTGCATATCATTAGGGGGAAAACGGTGTATAATGCATGATCGACCATGCAAAGCATATCTGACTTGCATGCAAAGTGGAGCCCCCATCCGATAAGTACTTGTTTGAATAACACACCTAGGACCGTGTTTTTTATGGTTGTGTATGACACTGAGGCGCAAATGGTGTTTAATGCGTGATATACCATGCAAAGCATAGACGATGGGCACAATACTTTGCACGCACCTCAACGTAGGTGTTATTGAGTTGCATGCAAAGTGGTGTGTCCATCTGATGAGTACTTGATCGGATAACTTCTCCCACCAATAAATTAAGTACTAATTAAAGATTATAATAAATGAGTAGATTATTAAAAAGAGACTAATATTTATGTAATTGTTGCTACTGCAGCTTGCTTGCAAAGGACTCTCAGAAAGGAGATGGCTATAGATTTTGCTCCAGGGATGGATGTGATTCTATGTAGCAAAAGAGAAGTAGTTACATTTGCTACAATCCATGATAGTAATCCCAATTCAGTGTGCCACTTTCGAAGACTTGGCGAAGATAAGGTGGCAGTTACTATATCAAAGATTCTTAGCGCACATGTTGAGCTAAAGTATAAATGTGGAGATATGGAAACACTTGGAGATGTTATGCCCTACAATACATCCAACAATCTCATTGTTTGCCAATTTTTCTTATCTCACACTTGGTTCCTCCATCGAGCATAAGAGATCTAAAAAGAAAAAGAAGGAGAACGGTCCTCAAGGTTGTGAAAGCAATCTAGAAGGTCCGAAATAAGATATTTTTTTGTTAGGGAGCTTTAGGATCTCATTCTAAGTTCCTGAGATCTCTTGTTTGGATTTTGGTTTTGGTCTTTTCTTTTGTTTGTTGGAGTTCTAGGTTCTCTTTATTGAGTATCTTCGATCTCTTGTGATGAAAATATTTTTAGATATTTATGTGTTTGAAATTTGTTTGTGGGAGTTCTAGGTTCTCTTTATTGAGTTCCTTCAATCTCTTGTGATAAAAATAATTTAGATATTTATGTGTTTGAAATTTGTTTGTGGGAGTTCTAGGATCTCCTTGTTGAGTTCCTTAGATCTCTTGTGAGATAAATTTTTTTGTGAGAGTTTGAGGATCTCCTTGTTGAGTTCCTTAGATCTCTTGTGAGAAATATGTTTGTTTTTGTGTCTATGAAATTTGTTTGTGGGAGTTTTAAGATCTTCTTGTTGAGTTTCTGAGATCTCATGTGAATAGATTTTTGTACATGGGAATTCTAGGATCTCTATGGTGAGTTCCTTGAATCTCTTGTGATAAATGGGCTTGTTTTTGTGTCTATGAAATTTGTTTGTGGGAGTTTTAAGATCTCCTTGGGATCTCTTTGGTGAGTTCCTTAGATATCTTGTGATAAATGGGCTTGTTTTTGTGTCTATGAAATTTATTTATGGGAGCTCTAAGATCTCCTTCTTGAATTTCTTAGATCTCATGTGAATAGATTTTTGTATGTGGGAGTTCTAGGATCTCTTTGGTGAGTTCCTTAGATCTCTTGTAATAAATGGGCTTGTTTTTGTGTCTATGAAATTAGTTTGTGGGAGTTCTAAGATCTCCTTGTTGAGTTTCTTAGATCTCATGTGAATAGATTTTTGTACGTGGGAGTTCTAGGATCTCTTTGGTGAGTTCCTTAGATCTCTTGTGATAAATGAGCTTGTTTTTGTGTCTATGAAATTAGCAAGCAGGCCAGACCCTTGATAAATGTAATGTGCATTACTCCCAAGGGAACTATGTTTTTGGAGAGTATTGATACATCTCTAAAAGAAAAAACTTCGGCATATATTGTAAAAATATACGAAAGAGCAATCCGCAAAGTTGGTGGCAGTGAGAATGTTACTGCATTAGTAACAGATAATGCATCGAATTACAAGACCACAGGTGAGATGGTCATGGCAAAGTATCCCACTCTGACATGGATGCCATGTGGTGCTCATACTCTCAACTTATTGTTGAAGGATATTGGACAATTGCCATTTGTGCAACTAGTATTGCAAGATGCTAACATCGTAGTGAGTTTTATAAAGATTCATCAATACTTGCATGCAGTATTCAGAGAGCACTCTGTGAAGCAACTCAGGCAATTTTGTCAAACTAGATTTGCCACTTCTTTTCTAGTTCTTGCTAGATTATTGGAAGTGCGTCAAGCTTCTCTATTCTAGAAAAATGTTGAAAGAATAAAAGAAGGTGTAGAACCATTTGTAACAATATTGTTTTGCTCCTAGGGAGAAGCAACAAGTGGTATATTTGGCCGATAAGAGATGGAAGCAAATGCATACCCCTTTGCATGGAGCTGCGTTTGCAGTACATCCACAATATCAAATGCATGCTCAATCACAGAATCCTGAAGTCATAAGTAACTTTCGAGAGGTTTATAAAAAGTTACTTCCTTGAGATCAAGGAAAACCGGCCTTATACGAATCGCAAAGGCTCTTTTGGAGATCCTTGGAATCTTGATGCTATTAAGATGACTATTGCACCTACTTGGTGGAAGGAATATCGTGGAGAGACATTGGAGTTACAACATGTTGCAACTCATGTGCTCTCTGTTGCTGCATCATTGGGTGCATGTAAGCAAAATTGGAGTGCATATGATTTTATTCATTCTAAGAGATGCAATCGCTTAAAGCCATCAAGAGCTGCAGATTTGGTATTTTGCTTTGGATATCTATGATTGTTGAAAGGATTTAATGTTGCAGCTAGGGTAGCAAGCGAAGCCGTTGTAATGAGAATTGTTGGACAACGATTGACTATAGAATTAGTTGCTGAGGGTGCATTCAATGAAGAGGAAGATGAGCTTGAGCTACTCAGTGACAATAGAAAAGTCGAAGAGATAGACGATATTGTACCTGTGTTGAATGCAATATAGAGTGATAGAAGAATATGATAGGTGATAGAAGCAGTGGATGAAGCTCTAATTATATTAGATATAATGTTGTATGCGAGGGGATGGATGGGAGAATCTGTCAAGCGATGGGAGAGCGCATATGCTCGTATCCATCTCGTCTCCTTTTTTATTGAAATCTAGAACCTTGTGGGCTACAAGCGATGTTATGTTGTAATTATTGAGATTGTGGATGATTTTGGTATACATAATAGTTAGAGACAACCTTGTGACTTGCAAATACTTTCAAGGCAACATCGAAGGGAACATCAGAAAGTTGGAAAGAATAATCAAATATGCGCAATCGAAGTTTATATTTTCAAGTCTCAAGGGTTGATCTAGCTATTATGTGCACTAATTCATGTCGATATATTTTAATATTTCTAACTTTACAAGGACACCTAATCCATTGAAAACCACGTAAATCACTTATACCACTTAATTCACTTAAATCACTTAGTCCACTTAAATCACTTAAATCACTTAAATCACTTAGTCCACTTAAATCACTTATACCACTTAATTCACTTAGATCACTTAAATCCATAGAATATTACTTAAATCAATTATACCACTTAGTTCACTTAGATCACTTTAATCACTTAAGTCACTTAAATTACCTAGTCCGCTTAGATCACTTATACCACTTAAATCACTTAGTCCACTTAAATCACTTATACCACTTAATTCACTTAGATCACTTAAATCACTTAGTCCAATTAAATCACTTAAGTCACTCAAATCATCTAGTCTACTTACATCACTTATACCACTTAAATCACTTAGTCCACTTAACTCACTTATATCACTTGAACCATTGTTGCAGAAGAAGAGTATTATAAAGTTATATATGAAGTTTACAATGTACATAATTATGCAGTAGGATCCACATCTACCGTTCCCTAAGTGCTTGGTGGTCCAGCACCCTCTGCGAATCTATACTAGTGAGGTTCTCAAAATAAAAAATATCGGTATCCTTAGCTCATCCAAATCTCCAAAGGACTGTCTGTAGCGTGCAAGCTTAGACTCCAACACCTGTACGCATGCTTGTAGGTCCTCGATCTCTTTGGCTTGTGATGCAATGTGATCTTGTAACTCCTCAGTAGTAACACCTTGTTGACGGAGAGGTATGGCAGATGTGGCCAAGTCAACAAGATCACTTTGTGCCTGGGGAGTTAGCACGCAAGGTCTCTGAGACACGGGCTCTCTGTTCTTTGTCCTTGCTCGCTTGCACTCTGTAGGACATCACTTTCCTGTTCCTGATAAGTGATGCTTGTCATTCCAATCCACGCGTCGATGCAAGACGTCGTAGACATACACCTATTGGATGAAATACATAGGTATTTGCTGGTTATTGGGGATGCTTCCTTCCACCTCTATGAATCATTGGAGAAGGATGTGGGCTAGGGTTTTGTGCCGCAAGTTTGACAACTTGGGCTGTGCATATTTATTCCTAGCACTTCCTGAACGAAGAAACAAGGTGTTTCTTACGAACTCTAATGGGCATAGTCTCTGTACTTGTCGGAGAGAGACCGGGTTGCCTTGCATGGTATCGTCATCCATTGGACCAGTAGCAAAAATACCTAGTCCCTCTCTACCCAACATCTCTCTTTGCACTTGTAAGATAGCCTGAGCCTTGACGTGATTTAGCTGGTCCGCTAAATCAGGCTCTTGAGGCACAAAAGCACCTTGTGGGCCCTCTTGGACTGGAGGTTGCTCTGGTTGGGGAGGATCTTATGGGAGAATGTTCTCTAAGTTCTCTCCCTCCATGCTCATACTTAGGCTAAAAAATGACAACAAGATAAAATTAATTGTAACCACAAATAATATTAAATATTTAAACAATATTAAACAATTAAATAATATTAACCTATACAAACAACATTTAAATATTTATTGTCACATCATTTATCATATTTTAAAATTGGACCATCATTTTTATCGCAACATTCAGTTATACAAATAATATTTAAACATTAATTATTGCATCATTTACTTATACAAACATTATTGAAACATTACTTATCGCATCATTTATCATGTCATTGTAAGTATACAAACTATTTGAACAATGGAGTGGATCCAAACTTGGATGATATATAAAACTAAAAATGTTACAAGTTCCATGATCGGTCACTCATGTTACATCCCGGCATCCAAGAAAGACTCAGTCATTGGCTGGTCTAAGTCCTTGGTTTGGATCGAGCTGTATACCACATCTTGGAGCAATGTCAAAAATCCCACAAAAATCTGCAATACTTGGACGTCTATTCAGTTCGGTTGACTTTCCTTGAACCGCAAATCACCATAAACGCCCGATTAGAGCTTCTATGGACCCCGTACTTGGTGATGGTGCACAAATGTCCAAGATTTGCAGGATGTGATGAGACATGGCGTACACATCCTGTGCAACATTAAAAGGTGGGAGATTGGTGCAAAGGCACTTTGGAGCAACGTGACGAAACCTAGCAATGGAGCTTCACACAGTGTTGAGGCTGTCACTTAGTAATGCAGGATAGTGCTCTCTAGTGCTGCATGGGGTCATCATTCCCCAATCACAAATGCCCAGATACACCTCCTCGGATGACTCCGAGAAGTGTAGCATAATGTTTTGCGAATGCAAATCATTATGCAGGACATTGTGTTGGTGCATGTAATGAATAGTGCAAACTAGTGCACTTAAAATATCAAATACATGCTGATGGACCCGTGGAGCTCTAGCAAGCATTTCCGCATCATCTCTGTGAAACACCAAAGATGGTTGCTTTCCTTCATGTTCAAGGTAGGTTAGCCATCTTTGCAAATGATTTCCATTCCAAAATGGAAATAGTATCATTGGGTTATCGTCATGGACTAGACCCATTGCCCGGATGTACGACATCGCCCAAGCATGTGGCTTCTTCCAATGCGCTGGCCTTCAATGCATTAATGGACATAGAAACCCTCAGCACCTTACATGCATAAATCTTGTCCCTTTCAAAGGGAGCGACAAGAATATTGCACATGTTGACTATTCCTTTCATGCCTGTGCCCACAGCTGCACTAGGCGTGAATCGGATGTCTTGTCACTGAAGCAGTATGGGCCACATGGGTCTTGGCACTTCTACATGATCACGCAAGCCATGTGATGTGCGTGGTGCTTGTGCAGGCGAGAATGAAGGAGATGGGAATGTATCTGCCTATGTAGATAGATTGTGCATTTGTGGTGCAGGCGAAAATACGGGAGATGAAAACTAGTCTGCGTGTTGTGTGCGGTAGGAGGCATAAATGGAGGCACAAAAGATGTGGTGAAATGTGATCGTGCATGTGGTGGGAGATGTGAAAAAGGAGGAGGAACTTCTAGGTATGAAAGATCTTGGAAAAAAGGGATACAGGGTTTGACATGTTGTGGTGGATGCACTGGTGCATATGTGTGGCATGGCTACAGTGGTGCTTGCGGCTGCATTGGGTGGAATGTGACATATGACTGGGGATGTGGGTGCATTGGTGCTTGTGGTTGTGGTGGATGTAATTCAGCATCTGACTGGGAGCGTGGGTGCATTGATGCTTGTGGTTGTGGCTGTGCTTGGGGACGTGGGTGCATTGATGGAAGGGAGGTCGAGGTGGCTCCTTTGCCTTTGTAACCTCGCCACTCATTCTTGATGTACGTGACCCTGGCATCTACAGCAGGAGTCTCCCACTTCGTGTCACATGAGTTTATGTTTCGATCTATTTGATCGAGGCATCGTCGGCCCTCCATCACTAAGTGGTACAAATACTGGTCTATAGACTCTACTGTGAAAACATCTAGAAATCGATCACGCAAGGTCCTCCCTCCATGCTCTGCCATTGTCCTCACCAAATTTTGTACACCATTTTCACCATTTTGGAAAGTTGTCTCAATGATGTCCTGATCGACATTCATTAAGAAGTGTACATTCTTGTTTTTCAGCACCTTCCTCTGAGACTTTGTGAGATCAGGTTGTTGACACTTCCTCTTCTCACCTGCATGAGCCATCTCATATGTAGTAAGCTGCAACATAGAATTCAAAAAAGAATTCAGTGCCAGGTGCAATAAGAAAATCAATGCAAGGAGTCTAAAAAATGCAAGCAGTCTAAGAAATTACTTAGGTATAACCTCTCAACTCAAGCTCAAGCCTCAAATCATGTAACATACTATAGAAAATCAAAACACAAAAAATGACCTAGGTATAACCTAATTGTGGACTTCATGATCTAACACTAGGCTTCAACTACAACACACAACTATCAAGGGACAGTTGAGTGCCAGACTAAGTGTCTAAAAGCACATCGCATGATTTCTAACTTAGGCTACAACACACAACTATCCAGGGATAGTTGAGTGCCAGACTAAGTGTCTAAGACAACGTCGCATGATATCTAACTTAGACTGTAGCACACAACTATCAAGGGACAGTTGAGTGCCAGACTAAGTACTTGAAAAAATCTCTAAATTTAGACTGTAACACACAAATCTCAAGGGAGAGATGAGTGCCAAAATAAGCATCTATGAAAACATCACTAAGCTTGGACTGTAACACACAACTCTCTTAAGAGAGATAAGTGCCAGCCCAAGAGTTCCTACAAACAAACATTTTTATACAAACTGAGACTGAAACACACAACTCTCTTAAGAGAGATGAGTGCCAGTCTTAGGTAAAAGATAATTATTTAATTATAATTAAAATTGCAAGACACAACAAAAACAGACTGTAACACACAACTCTCGCAAGAGAGATGAGTGCCAGTCTGTCTACACACTTAAATACAATACAAAATAAATATGAAACAATTTAAAAAGATTGCAACACACAACTCTCCTAAGAGAGATGAGTGCCAGTCTTGAACAAAACAAGAGAGAGAGAAACATTGATTACTAACGAAAGACTATAACAAAAGTAAGGTGCAATAAGGTACCTATGATGAGAGCTGGTAGGTATGGAAGTAAGCAAGAGGTAGCAGGTAGGCAACCAAGAGGTGGTAGGCAGGCAAGCAGGTGGCTCAAGAATACAGCTGGATGTATTCGTACAAATACCAAAATAACAATTGTTTCAAATTTATACTACGTTTATTCGTACAAATAACATCAATTATTCGTATGAATATGTTTATTCGTATAATAAAGGTTTATTCGTAGAATAAATTAGGAAAAATTGTTGGATTCGTTTTAATTCGGGAAAATTGCAAATTTTCATGTTTTTTTGAATCGAAAAAAAATTTCGAGCGAATTAATACAACTTAGGGCATAAGAGCATGGAGGAAAGAAGAGAGAGGAGGGAGGAGGAGGAGGAGGAGGAGGAGGAGGAGGAGGAGGAGGAGGAGGGAGGAGGAAGAGGAGGAGGGAGGAGGAGGAGGAAGAGGGAGGAGGAGAAGGGAGGAGGAGGAGGGAGGAGGAGAGGGAGAGGATGGGTTGCAAGGTTAGAGGAGAGGGAAGGAGGAGTTGCAAGGTAAGGACATGCTTTTGGAAGTGGAGTGCAAGGAAGCATGGACACTTGAGACAATTGCTTGGAATACCAAAGTAGAACTCAACACAATGCCCCAAAGAGTGTGGGCTTCATTCCATTATGGGGTATTTATACAAGTTGGAGAGCTTCTCTCTCTGCATGTAGGAATTGTAAGACATTCTCTCTATACATGTAGAAGTTGCATGTAGGAGTTGCATGTAGAAGTTGCATGTAGGAGTTGCATGTAGTGCTTGCATGTAGGAGTTGCATGTAGGAGTGGCATGTAGAACTCGCATGTAGGAGTTGCATGTAGAACGTGCATGTAGGAGTTGCATGTAGAACTCGCATGAAGGACTCGCATGTAGGAGTTGCATGTAGAACTTGCATGTAGAACGTGCATGTAGGAGTTGCATGTAGAACTTGCATGTAGGAGTTGCATGTAGGAATCGTATGTAGAACTTGCATGTAGAACATGCAAGTTGAATTTCTAAGAGGGACTATTTCTAGCCTTATGCAAGTACAAGCGGAGCTTTGCTACTACTCTCTACACACACATTCTGTTCCACCTAAGTCCATGTTTGCATAGAGACAACATACTCCTTGATCCATTTTATTAGCCCTCCTTGGGTTATGTCTTATGTTGATTTTGGAGTTGAGATGCCATGTGCATAACCCAGTGGCTGTTGAGCTTGTGGCATGCGAGTTGTTCCTACTGTAATCCTTCTGTACCATACAATTTATAGTCTGTAGTCAAGAAGCTTATCTCCTCTTAAGGAGGGGTAGACAGCTGTGAGTTTCAAAGGGGATCTTGTTGCTGACGTTGCGGACTCTGCCATCGAATCTTCTTGGGAAGAGGTTTGGCGGGGGTCTCATTGTTGAGGCTAGCATTTCTTGCTATCTTGCATACAAGTTGGATGCAATTGCACCTGTATCATTGAGCTTGTAGATAATTTTGTATGCAAGTCTGATATTTTTGCATATAGGAGATGGCTGTGATGTTTGGCGGGGGTCTCGTTGCTGAGGCTGCAGACTCTTTTGCGAATTCATCTTGAGTTTTGGCATAGCTTCTTGTCCTTCTTGTGAATTCATTGCATGCTTTGAGAGTATGGAATGAAAGTGTGTGATACTATTATTGATGCAATCTATTATGTGCCTATGCAAAATCGTGTGAGTGCACATGATGTGTCTAACTATATGCTTATTTGTGGGATTGAGGGAAACTAAGACTCAATCATCCCTAATACGAAATTGATTAGGTCTTCCTAAATGTGCAAAAACGTGCATATGCTAGTGAGTGTGCATGTAACAATCTAGTGCAAACTATATGTGCAAAAACATGCATATGCTAGTGAGTGCTCGTGATACAATCTAATCCTAACTAAGGAAGACTTGGTTTCCCAGATCTTTGTTTTTGTCGGGGGTGGCTTGTGTGTTGAAAGAGTAGTGCTTTAGTCAGCTCCCATTTATTGTTGTGTTGAATTGGACTCCATCCAATGTTTCTAGCAGCATAGCTCTGATGGGATTCATCTTTCGTACTCGGTAGGGTCCTTAACCTAGATATTTCAGTTTCCCCTTGTGTACTTTGGCATTGTATAACAGGACTAAGTCACCTTCCTTGATGTCTTTAGCTTTAAGATTTTTGTCAAACCATGCCTTTCTTCTACGTTTTTCTGTTGTCATGGCATGGTAGGCAACTAGTCTTGTCTTTGTATGCTTCTCCAACTGCTAGAGTCTTTCTTTCAAGGATTCATGGTCTCCCATGTGTTCCTGTACTACTATGCATAGGCTTGGTTGTTATATATCAATGCTCCACTCTCGTGTAACTACGCGGGAACCAGCTAACTCTACTTGTAAGCCCCCCATATGAGGAGAAGGCATTTGAGTAGCTCGATTATTCGGTAGGTCCTGGTTTACACCAGATGGGGGGCATGTGTGGCCTGATGGCTCGACGGACTTGGCACACTGCCAACTAGGCTACATGCAAGTATGGGAAGGCATCCCATGACTGACCGCACTGAGGGTAGACGGAGCATTTCTCGGGGTAGCCCATTCTCGGGTTGCAGGGCCCGTTTGGAGTCTCAGATGATCTTGGATGGCTGTGGGCCGAACGGTGACTAGTTCTATTGTGTGGTCGGTGGCCTATTTCGGGACCGACCCCCAGTCGACCGCTTTGGACCGACCCCTAGTTCTATCGTGTGGTCGGTGGCCTATTTCGAGACCGACCCCCAGTCGACCGTTTTGGATGGACTGGGTCAATCACCCAATTGAGCCTAGCCGACGAGGACTAGTGGCTATATAAGAGCAAGCCCGTGAAGCCCATTTCATCACTGGCTACAGCAACCCTGATTCCTTAGCATCCAGCCTCCGTCCTCTACTGTTTCCAACTTGCCATCGAAGCTTCTTTCACAGGAGCGCACGGTTGGGAGGTAGTGCCATCTATTGTATCAGTTCTACAATAATCAAATTTTTGATTCTCCATACTATGTGTTTTCTCTCTTGCGTACGAGATCCTGTTATCTGTTGATCACAAACATTGTATTATTTTCTTACATGGTATCAGAGCCTAGACTCTAGCAAGAAGATTTGGTAGTATGTTTCTGTTTGCGAGTAGATTGTGAGAGATGGCCCAACCCACAAGACTGTGAATCCCACCGTTCGGCGAAAGCAAAAATTTGGATGGCTCTAACTATCCACTCTGGAAGTTCAAGATAAAGACCATCCTAAGCGCATATGAGCTTTGGGACACTGCTACTAGGGTGGACGTGAGGTTGGTTGTAAGACCGGGTCCAGCCAATGCAGGACAACAGATAGTACCAACTGCAGATGAGATTCTTGCGTGGACAAGAAGAAATGCAGATGCGCTGTGTTCTATTGTCTGCAGTGTAAGTGATTCCGTCATGGCGTTAATTGAACATGTCACCACAGCGGAGGAGGCATGGACGGTCTTGAAAAATCAGTACGAGACCACGAATCAGATGCGGATTCAAAATCTAGAGACTCAACTCGCGAACAAGAAGCTGTTTGAGTCTGAAGCGGTAGAGAAGTTCATCACCAGGGTGAAGAATCTGTGCGATCAGATGACTGCGATTGGCATCACCATCACCAGCGAGAATCTAGCACAAAGGTGCATACGGATTCTCCCACCAAAGTACGACGGTCTTGTTATGGCGCTGAATATGCAGAACAAAAATCCGCCCCTCAACTTTGAGGATTTTAGTGCGATGCTTTTGGAGGAGGAGATGCGTTAAAAGATGAGGACCAGAGAAGATTGGGATCAAAGAAAGGTAAGGGTAAGGACTCTGGTAACCCATCTTCTTCTGATGATAAAAAGACAAAGAAGAAGATCAAGTGCTTCTATGGCAACAAGGCAGGGCACAAGCAGAATGAGTGCCACAAGAAGATTGCAGATGAGAAGAAAGGAGTAAAGAAAGAGTCCAGCAACAGCGCACAGGCAGTACCAGTAATGCTATTTGTAGCAATTGAGGAGATTTGTACGGAGGCAGTTCATGTACCTGCAGATGAACCTTGGATCATTGACAATGGTGCATCGTGCCACATGATCAGTTAGAAGGATTTGTTTACCTCTCTACAGCCGGTAGGGAATGACATCCTGGTAGCAGTCGGCAATGATGCAAAATGTCCAGCAAAAGGAAAAGGTATGATTGCTCTCAAGTCAGATGGAGTTGTAAAACAATTGTCCGATGTTCTTTATGTGCCAGATATCAAGAGGAATTTGTTGTCCATTTCTGCGATTACGGATCGGGACCTCAAAGTTCAATTCGATAAGAATGGTGCACAGATTTTGGATCTTCAAGGGAAGGTCATTGGTAAAGGTACATGGCGCAACAACATTTATGAACTCTCAGCTTTCAGTGCTCGAGCCGATGTGAAGAACACTAAGCTGTGGCATGAGAGGTTTGGTCATCTAACCCTTAGTTCTTTGAAGGAGATGCATAAAAGTGGAATGATTGCAGACCTACCAAAAATTTCAGATCTGCCCGATGTATGTGAAACTTGCATGATGGGCAAGCAGCATCGGCATCCCTTTCCAAAAGAGGCCAATAGGGCAAAGGCTCCTCTAGAGCTCATTCACACAGACCTCTGCGAAAAGATGGAGATGGAAGCTTTGGGTGGTTCCTACTACTTCATGATGCTGATCGACGACTACAGTAGAAGGATATGGATATACTTCCTGAAGACTAAAGACGAGGCTTTTAGTAAGTTCAAGGAATGGCATGTAATGGTCGAGAAAGAATCAGGGAGGAAGGTGAAGAAGTTGAGATTAGATAGAGGTGGAGAGTTCACATCAACTGAATTCAAAAGTTACTGCAAAAGTCACGGGATCAAGAGGCAGAAACCCCCGCCACATACATCACAGCAAAATGGAGTAGCAGAATGCAAGATGTGTGTCATCTGCGAAATGGGCAGGAGTATGATGAAAGGGAAAGTTTTTCCAAAGACTTTCTAGGCTGAAGCATGGAACACTGCAGTTTACATTCTCAATCGTAGCTACACGAAGGCTGTGAATGGGATGACTCCACTGCAGGCCTTTTTTGGTAAGAAACCTTTAGCTGTACATTTGAGAGTTTTTGGATGTGACTGTTTTGTGCATGTCCCTGATGCTACCAGGACCAAATGGGAACCGAAGAGCTGGAAGTGTATTTTCTTGGGCTACAGTGAAGAGGCAAAGGGTTACCATCTCTATACCCCTGTTACCAAAAAGGTAATAGTAAGTCATGATGTGGTCTTCTCAGAACAGCCACATCAATTGGAGGAGGATACTTCCTTCCCAGACAACCATGACTAGGATATCCATCCAGTACCACCACCAACAGCAGACCAAACTCCCCCAATAGTGCTTGGGAGGATTCAAGATAAAGAAGATGAAGAAGAGCCTACAGAACCACAACAGCAACGGCCATTCCCGAAGTGGGTAAAGAAACTTTTGGATGGCAGAGAACCTCCAGCCATTGAGGATGAACCATCCGAACACCACCGGTCCAAGAGATTAGAGGAGCAAAGAAGGGTGCAGCAACACTTGGTCAACTACGCTTTGATGACAGAAGTGATCCGTGCTGATGAACCCAAGTGTCTTGAAGAGGCATAAGGCGATGATAGGTGGATGGAGGCTATACAGTTGGAGTATGGCTCCATAATGAAGAACAACACTTGGGACCTTGTGGATCGTCCACCAAAACACAAGGTAATCGAAACCAAGTGGGTGTATAAGACCAAGTACAAGTCCGACGGCACGTTGGATAAGTACAAGGCTCGGATCATGGCAAAAGGATTCACACAAGTACATGGTTTTGATTATCAGGATACTTTTGCTCCCACAGCTCGACTAACCACAATTCGCAGTGTTTTGGCTTTAGCTGCCCAGGGAAGTTGGCCCGTGTTTCAGATGGATGTGAAATCTGCCTTTTTGAATGGGGATCTCAAGGAGGAGGTATATGTGGAACAACCACCAAGTTTTGTGATCCCCGGTTTAGAAGGTAAAGTCAACAAACTGAAGAAGGCACTTTAAGAGCTGAAACAGGCCCCACGAGCGTGGTACCAACGAATTGATGCCTACTTTCTACAAAACAGGTTTAGGAGGAGCCCATCAGATGCAAATTTGTACATCTTCAGAGAAGGCGGCAGATGTATGATCGTGGTCCTTTATGTGGATGACCTTGTCATAATAGGGAACTATGAAGAGAAGATCTCGCAGATGAAGCATTTGCTAGGAAGAGAGTTTGAAATGACAGACCTCGGACTGATGCATTTCTGTTTGGGGATTGAAGTTTGGCAGGGGCCAAAACAGATCTTCATCTCACAACTCAAGCATGCTGGAGAGATACTGAAGGCATTTGGCATGGCTGAGTGCAAGACAGTTGGTACCCCTATGGAGGTTGACGTGAAGCTCTCAAACGAGAATTCATCACCACTGGTGGACGAAGCGAAGTACAGAAGACTTGTGGACAGCTTGATTTACTTATGCAACATGCAGTTGGACATCAGCTTTGCGACTGGTGTACTAAGTAGGTTTTCCAATAAGCCCCGGGAGAACCATTGGAGGGCAGGGATGCAGGTGCTAAAATACATCAAAGCCACACTTGATTATGGCATCATCTATACCAAGGGCAACATCTTGACCAGATTTTGTGACTCGGATTGGGTAGGAGACGTGGATAGCAGGAGATCAGTGACAGGTTATTGTTTCTCACTTGGATCTGGAGCTGTGTCATGGGTCAGTAAGAAGCAACCTACAGTTGCTCTTTCTTCTACTGAGGCTCAGTACAAATCAGCATGCTTTGCTTCTTGCAAGGCAATGTGGTTGAGAATGATTTTCGGGGACATGGGTGTAGTGCAGAACAAGCCTACGCAGTTATCATGTGACAATTAGAGTTGCATGGCGATTGCAAAAAAACCCGGTGTTCCACGCTCGCACAAAACAAATTGAGATTCAATATCACTTTGTACACGAGCTCATCATGGATGGAGAGGTCGACTTGGTGTACTGTCTGACTACAGAGAATGCTGTGGACATCTTCACGAAGGCTCTTGGAAGAGACTTGCTGGAGAGGCATCTTCATCGACTTGGCATTGGGCCGAAAAAGTAAGTTCACTTGCGGGTGGACATTGAGGGGGGGTGTTAGATATCAATGCTCCACTCTCGTGTAACTACACGTGGGAACCAGCTAACTCTACTTGTAAGCCCCCCATATGAGGAGAAGGCATTTGAGTAGCTTGGTTATCTGGTAGGTCCTGGTTTACACCAGATGGGGGCCATGTGTGGCCTGATGGCTGGAGGGAGTTGGCACACTACCAACTAGGCTACATGCAAGTGCGGGAAGGCATCCCATGACTGACCGCACTGAGGGTAGATGGAGCATTTCCCAGGGCAGCCCACTCTCAGGTTGCGGGGCCCGTTTGGAGTCCCAGATGATCCCGGATGGCTATGGGCCGAACGGTGATCGTAGGTTAGTTGCTCTATTTTGCGCACCGGTTCTATCGTGTGGTTGGTGGCCTATTTCAGGACCGACCCCCAGTTGACCGTTTTGGGCAAATTGGGTCGGTCACCTAATTGAGCCTAACCAACCACGACTAGTGGCTATATAAGAGCAAGCCCTCGTGAAGCCCATTTCATCACTGGCTACAACAACCCTGATTCCTTAGCATCCAGCCTCCGTCCTCTACTGTTTCCAGCTTACCATCGAAGCTTCTTTCATAGGAGCGCATGGTTGGGAGGCAGCGCCATCTATTGTATCAGTTCTACAATAATCAAATTTTTGATTCTCCATACTATCTGTTTTCTCTCTTGCGTGCGAGATCCTGTTATCTGATTGAGCTATCTGATTGAGCACAGACGTTGTATTATTTTCTTATAGGTATTACAAATTCTAGTGGGACCACAGCTTCAAGGCCATACACCAATTGAAAAGGTGTGTTCCTTGTAATGACCTTGAGTGTGGTTCTGTATGCCCATAAGGCTGCATTCAGTTTCTCTACCCAATCAGAATGCGGTAGTTCTACTACCTTGGTGAGGAAAATGCATATTATTTTGTTGGTGGATTTGGCCTATACATTCCCTTGGGGGTAGTAGGGTGTGCTTTTTCTATGGATTATCATAAATCCAGACAAGAGTTCTTGGATTACCTCATTGACAAAATGAGTGCCTCTATCCGACACAATTTCAATGGGGCATCCGAATCGGGTGATCACATTTTTGTATAAGAATCTTGCTGTTCTTCCGGCATCTGCCTTTCTGACTGCTTTAGCTTCAGCCCCCATTTTGTAAAGTAATCAGTGGCCACAATAATGTAGCGTGCCTGTGTTCCTTTTACTTCTAGATGTATGGGACCCTGGCATAGTCAATCTCCCATTTTTCAAATGGTTTAAATTGTGCAACAACTGTCGTTAGGGGATTGAAGTTTTTTTGTTGTGGTTTAGTAGTCCATTGGCATACATCATAGCCTTTTACATATTCATAGGCATTTGCCCACAGTGTTGGCCACCAGTAGCTTGCGAGGAGAACTTTTCTTGCTGTGGTTTCCCCTTGGAAGTGTCCTCATGCAATGCCTTCATGGACTTCAATTAGGATTGGCATGGTCTCATGAGGCATTACACATCTTCTTAATATCTGGTCCTTGCCCATCTTGTACAGTTGTCCTGCAATGAGTTGATAGGGTGCAACCTTTAGAATCAATTTTTTGGCATCTACTACTTTCATTTCAGTGGGTGGTCTTGTTGCCATCAAGTACCCAATGATATCTCCACACCACTCTGGAAGAGCATCTATTTGAAATAGTGTGGCATCTGGTAAGTTGTCTTCTACTCTAGTGGCTTCTTCTCCCGACTTGACACGAGACATGTGATTGGCAATGTAGTGTTGGGCACCTTTGCGGACCACTATTGTAAAGTTGAATTCTTGAAGCAAGAGGAGCCATTTGGTTATTCTTCCTATTGTACACGGATGGTTCACAAGATAAAGCAATGCTTGATGGTCGGTGTAGAAGACAAAATCAATTGCCAGTAGATAGTGCTGAAATTTCTATACACTATATACCATTGCTAGGGCTTCTCTTTCTGTGGTGGTATAGTTGATCTCTGCATCATTGAGTTATCGACTGGCGAAGTAGAATGGGTGGTCTTTCTTATGTTCACTAGGTTGACAAAGCGCACTCCCAATTGCATACTTGGATCCATCAGTATGAACATGAAAATCAATATCCCAATTGGGAGATATAAGGATGGGTGTTGTGATTAGGCACCACTTTAAAAGCTCAAAGGCTTGGTCGCACTCTTCGGTCCATAAGAATTCCACTGGTCTAGCTATCATGGCATACTGCAATATAAATCTTCTATAATAGTTGGCATGTCCCATAAAGACCTGTACACCTTTGGAATTTGTAGGAGGAGGCAATTCCATGATGATTTTGATTTTGTCCATGTCAGTTGCAATCCCATGTTGAAAGACAATGTGTCCCAAAACAACTCCGTGGGTGACCATAAACTAGCATTTTGTTGGATTTAGGGAGATGTACTCCTTGCATTTGATTAGTACTGCTTCAAGACATTTGAAGTGGTCTTTTTTGTTTGAATGGATTCATAAATCATCCAAGAACACCTGTAAAAACTTATTCAAAAATGACTTGAAAGATGTGAACATGACTCATTGGAATGTGGTCGGGGCATTACAAAGGCCGAATGGAACAACTCTATATTCAAAAATACCCCATTCTGTAGCAAATGTTGTTTTTTATTGGTCTTTAGGAGCAATTTGCACTTGGTTATAGCCACTTAAGCCATTCAAGAAGCTATATATTTCTGAACCTGCTACCTTTTCCAACACTATTTCTGTTAAGAGTAGGGGATAGTGATCCCTAATTGTGGTGACATTCAAATTTTTTAAGTTTACGCATATTCTAAGATTCTTGTTGCGTTTAGGCACAATGACGATGGGTGAAACCCAATCAGTGTGCTCTATCTCGTAGATGAATCCGGCATCTAGGAGTTTTTCTAGCTCATCATAAACCATGGTGCCATATTTAGGATTTGTGCGATAAGGTCCACATACCTTAGGGTGAGCACCTTCCCTTATAGGTATTGTGTGTACTGCCATGTTTGGTGAAATTCCTTTCATCTCTTTGTATGACCATGCTAGGCAGTCACAGTATTCCATTAGGAGTGCTTTGAGTTTGGTTTCATCTTCTTGTCGAAGCTGGTTTCCCAATGAAAACCAGTTTTTCTTCCTCTTCTTCCTCCCCTTCAAAGGTGAGGTTTATTGTGCGTGTTTTTGCCGATCCCTCATAGATTGGAGTTTCTCCAATGCTATCAGTTTCTTGAACTTCAGATTCTCTTAGTGGTCTTGGCATTGCTATTGGCGCACTACCACTTGTGTAATTCTTGAAGTATTGTGGCACTTCTCAAAGATCGCGGCCTCTGATGGTGTTGAACTAGCCTGACATGTGCCATGTGTACCGGGTGGCATAGTTGCATTTACCAATTTGTTAGGCTCTTTTTGACTTTCTTTTTTTGAAGTCTCTTGATTGAGCTTCATCTGTGCATGTGGCTTATATTTCCAAAACTTTTTATGTTGGGAATTGTGGGGTAACTTTTCCACTAGTAAGGTGTTTCCAAGTAAGGGTTCATTTGCTGTGTGCATACTCCTTCCAGTCCCTCAAGGGACCATTCAAGAGGCAGTGGTTGTGATTTTGAGGGAGCTGGCTTTGTAAGGTACAATTTGACGATCCTTGTTTGGACTCGTTCGAATTCATTGAAATGTTTGGCCTTGGCTTTTCTGCAATTTCCTCCTTCAGCTTTCTTGCAGGATCTTCTGCTATTATTCAACTTTGGAGGTTCAACTTTTGGGAGTTCGACTACCATTAGGGCATGCAGAATGGCTAAGTCATTATCAAAGATTTGATCTTCAATTTCAGCATTCTCAGCCTCAGTTTCAATGTCCCAAGGAAAATTTGAGTCATCATTGGTATGGGTACCTTCTTCAGGTTCATTATCCCACTCGAGATCAGCCATAAAGAATGGCATCTCTAGATCAATTGGTTCTTCATGTGGAGGATCTAACTATAGCATCTTAGCATCAATCTGCGAGAAGATGGGGTCTAATGAATGGTAGTTGTCGATGGTTGCCAATGTTTGTATCCAGTTATTGACATTGCTTTGTGAGTCACTTGCTATGGCATGCTATTGCAAGGGAGGTGATTTGCTTGAGATTGTCATGGAAGATGTTTCATCCAATGCTTTAGGCACAATTGGTTTTATAGCTCCTGTTCCCACATTCACCCTGATTGCTGTGTCGCGATTCTGGACTGTCAGTCTATCAATTCCCCAGTCATGGAGGACTAATGCTTCCTGTAACCAAGGATGTCCCAGTAAGATTTGATAGGATTTTTTGGGGAGATCCAAGATTGTGAATTGAAGGGAAAAGTGGACTCCTGCGATCTTTGTGGACATGCCATTTACTATTCCCAAGGGTTTAGCCCGTGAATCATCGGCAAGGCATATGTTGAAATTAGCCTTTTGCATTGGTGGGAGACCCCATTCTTCGTAGAGCTCCTTTGATGGGACATTTACACCTGTGCCACCATCCACTATGGCTTGAGCTTCATTATATGCCTTGTGGATCAAAGGCACAGTAATGTTGCATATGTCATCTCTCTCACCCATCTGCACAGGGATATCTTCGATGTCATTCATAGGTGGAGGGGGATTTGTGAGTTTAATCCATCCTTTGCAACTCTCCCAGAGATTGGGACAATTCCGTAGGAGGATTCTGATGGGAATTAACACAGGGCAACTCAAGATGCTAGAGAGTGTGGCTCCTTCAAGTTGACGTGGTGGTACATTATGTCGTGGAGTCTGTTGTTGGAACATAGGCTCGAGTACAGTATCAATACTTTGTGGAGCCAAGTCATGGATTGGGTCTTGAGCTTGTTTTTCAGCTTCAAATTGACCTTGCTTCTTAGCCTCAAATTGAGCTTGTTCCTTTTATACCCATTGTTGAAGTGTTAGAAAACAAGCCTTCTCCACCTCTGCATTTGGGTATGGAGATTCTTTTATTTGAGGCTCGGGAGTTGATGTGGATGAGCTCGGCTACTCATTACTTGGTGGAGGTGGAGACGGTTGTGCTTTCTTTTTAGGAAGTCACTTTGGTTGGATTGAAATGTTAGGGTCCTTGGTGGCCTCTTTCTATTGGCATGTAATTACATTTACAGGTTGTGATATTACACTTGCCGGACCCAGACTTTGATGGTCCACCCCAATGATGCTGATTGGGACGTCAGGCTTAACCTCTGTTTGTTTTGGGCCTTTATTTTTCATAGGACAATCCATACAGGCATGTCCTATGCCACAATCTCTACAGAGTGGTTGGAAAGTAGCAAGGCTACCACAATGAGGGCACTCTGTGATCCGGTGATTTTTGCCACAACCGTAGCACTTGATATGTGTTGGAACGTACTTGATTTGCTTGATATGTGTTGGAACGTACTTGATTTGCATAAATTGGTATTAGACCCTCTGCACCTTTTGCATAGTACACTGGGTACTATGTTTCATACTCAAATGATGAGTCTACTTCCTCAGCTTGTAATTGATGTATTGGAACTGCCTGAGGAGCTGGCTAGATTTGGTGCTCCTGGATATGATCGTGGATTCCAATTCCTAAGTAGTTGTGGGACTTGTGTCCAAAATGAGAACAAGATTTAGCCTCGGAGTTGTGGGCACTTGTGCAAGATCCGGTTGCATGTACACTTGTATGGGTGCCGCTTGATATTGTTGAGGTCGAGGTAGGTTGTTGCGCATGTTGAAAATGCAACTATTTTTATCATGGCCACCGACGATGCAGATATGGCACCGCAACCTTGGCAGTGGATTTGCTTGTGTAGTGATCCTAGCTCTTAGGACCGGGCACTCATTTGCTATATGACTGGCCATGCAATGTGGACACCAGACATTTTCTCGCCATGGATATGTCTGAGTTGGTGGCTGAGACAAGTGAAGTTTTTGTTCCATGGCCTGCATCATGTCCTCTTTCAGCTTCATGGTCATGGCCTCTAGGCGATCTTCATTTGATGTTTCGGCAGTGGACTTGGATTTGCCTTTTTTTGAGCGCTTATCTCGTGTACTAGTTCTACTATCATCACTGCTAGTGTTTGAGTCGGTCATGCCATCCTCGATGTCAATGGCTGCCACATGAGCAGCACTGAACATTTCATAGTTGCTTATCTTTTTCATATCCTTTTAGATTTTCTTTCTTAGTCCTACAATGAACCAGGCCGTGAGGTACTTTGCATCGGGGCATGGGTCACATTTGGCGATTAATATTTTCATCTTACCCAGGTATGTGCGTACATCTTCTCGACGGCCTTGTTCGATCTTGCTTAGTTGGAGAGTGGGATCATCTTGTAGCCTCTCCGTTTGAAAGCGTCATTTAAATTCTGTTTGAAGTAGGTCCCATGGGGCATGCTCTTCCACTAGGAGGTCTCGGTACCATTCATGGGATTGATCTCCATGAAGCCACCTTGGTTTCATGGGATTGATCCCACCTGCTCGGCATGCAGCATCAAAATGTTGGAGGAATTGGGTTGGATCTCCCCTACCATTATATTTGGGAAGTTCCAGTTCTCCCAAGGGGCACCTGCCTTGAGTGTTATTATTTCTTCTATTAAAGAAATTGTCAGCCTCTACATCGAGGTCGATATCCCCATCATTGTCGCGATGGCGTCTAGCCATGTTGTGGCGTGGAGGAGTTAAAGGGAGTGATTGAATTTTAGGGGGGGGTTCGGGGTAGAGGATTGTCGGAGGCAGTGGTTGCAGTGGAGTTGTATGTGGATTTGGTGAGCGTTGGAGTCAGAGGCATTGGCCGAAACATAGCTGCATGTAGATTGGGCGAGATTTGCATAGGGTGTCTCTGCTGCAAGTGCGGGTGTTGATGTAGTTTTGTTTAGAGGGTTAGAGTGGTGTTAGTTTTTGTAGGGACCGTCATGTTAATAATGTGCCTAAGATTGTCCTACGTGTGTAGGGAACTATGCCAGTGCAGACAAATCGTTAATCGGAGGTCACGACGTGAAGATACGAGCGAATTTATGCAAAACGAGGCCCACACGAGGGCACAAATGAGCGAATGCTAGGGATTATAAAATGGTGTGCAATGGGCTGAAAAAATACCTCGTAGCATGTGTTTTCATGTGTGAAATCTGGGTTCAAACAAGGTCCAGTTTGGGTCCCAAATGGATGAGTTACTAGGGGTTAAAGTAGGGATAAAATTGGCTTTTTGGGGGGGGGGGGGTCTTAAGGGTTGTGTGAATGGACTTTAAGTCCAACTGAGGGGTTTGAACCAAGTTAATTCTAGTTAGATAATATAACCTATATCCTCCCAGTTCCTGTAACTGGGATGTTAACCTAACTAGTTTCACTACCTATAGTTAGTTACTAACTAAAGGTTAGTTAAACTAACCTAATTGTTAGTAACTAACCTAGGTTAAACCTAACTAAGTTAGACTAACCTAACATAGAATAAACTAGCCTAACCTAGGGTTAGATTAAGGGTTAAGTTAGGTTTTTTTAAAAATATAATTTATTTAATATAAAACTAAAAAATTTTTTATTAAGGGGGGGTTTTCGCGCGGCGGCAGCGGGCGGGGGGGAGGGGAGGGGTTGCAAGCAACAGCGGGGTGGGGGGGGTGTTTCGAACAGAGGGGAGGGGAGGGAGGTGGAGGGGAGGGGAGGGTGGAGGGGCAGGTGGGGGGGTTGTCGCAGCAGGCGGGCGGGGCTCAGGGCGAGCAGGGAGCATGGGGGTACAGATGGGGCAAGGCGGGGGGCGGGGTAATGCGGGGCACGGGAGGGGTGCGGAGGGGAGGGGGAGAGTAGAGAGAGAGAGAGAGAGAGAGAGAGAGAGAGAGGGGGGGGGGGAAAGAGATTGTAATGGGGGCGGGTGGAGATGGAGGGGGGGAAAGGGGGAGGGTGGGGTGGTGGAGGGGGAGATGGAGGGAAGGGGGGGGGGAGAATGGAGGGAGGGGGTGGTGGAGATGGAGGGGGGGGAGGGGGGGGGAAAGAAAGAGGTGGTGGAAATGGGAGCGGTGGAGGGAAGCGGGGGGGAAGGGAGGGAGGGGGGGGGGGGGAAGGGGTGGTGGAGATAGAGGGGGGGAGGGTGGAGGGGGTTGTGGTGGAGAGGGAGGGGTTGAGGGAAGGGGGTGAGAAAAGGGGTGGTGGAGATGGAAGGGGGAAAGGGTGGTGGAGATGGAGGGGGGGTGGTGGGGAAATGGAGGGAGGGAGGGGGTGGGGGGTGGTGAAGATGGAGGGGAGGGTGGAGGGGGAGATGGAGGAGGGGAAGAAGAAAAAAGAAAAAAGAAAAAACTTGACGAACGAAAAACTTTAACGGAAAACAGAAAACTTTGATGGAAATCCAAAGGGAGGAAGAGATGGTCACCTGAACGCTCTCCAAGTCTTTCTCGATGTAACGGGATTGTTGAGGACCAATGGACGGTGGGTGGATGGCTAGGTTATCGCTGCAAGATGGGCTTGAAGTCATTTACCATGTGAGGATGAGAGTAGGGTGGTGGTCGATGGAGAGGGAGGAGTGTCTTGCGTAGGGCTCAGAATGGGGGAGAGGATGGAGGCAAGATGTGAAAGATGAAGAATGAGGGGGTGGAGTGGGTTTTTATAGGAAATGGGTTTAGGTTTAGGGTTAAACCCTAAACTACATTTGTGCCTTGCAAAGTTTTGTTAACTCATGCAGTCACCTTAATAGAAGCAGTGATTCTTGGAAAAAGTTGGATCCAAGATAATCACAAAGGGGTTTTTGGTGATAAATCAACCCATCACAATGTGCTGAGAACTACCAACCGGCCTAGCAATCAACATCAATATCCAATTTCACTTCTCAACCTCGATAAGCATCTCACCAGCAAAGAAAGACAGAGATGAAGAGAAACCAATACAATGTGGGTTTGAAAGGATCTATCACAAGCCCAAGGGTACTTTGAAGGCAAATCATATATTTGGGTTTCAACAAATCCTCGACAACAAAAGCCACCCCATCATGTAAACAACGAACCCCGACATCGGTGACAAAATGATGCCATTCAAAAAGGAAGGTATAATACCATTGGTGGGTTCCCAAAGACTACTAGAAACCGAGGGATATTACCTTGGAAACACTTATAGTTGGGTACCCAAGGTACTTAGTGCAACAAGAGCACCTCCATCAAATTATGACCTTGCCTTTCAATCCTAAACTTGCAAGAAACATATCGTTGGTAAGGCATTGGTGTCTCCACTTTATTGAGGCAATTAGATTTGTATCAACTGATGTTTCAATCTTATTTTATTAATTATTCATATTGTATTGTTTGGATCTTATCTTAACAATTATTCATATCTTACAAACTACAATAGGTTGCTCCAAAAGCTGTTGCCTACACCAAACACGATGCCTGCATCAAAGATGAAGTGAAAAAGATGTTGACAAATGTGGGGATGGATTATAAGATTATCCACACTTGACCTAATATTTGCTATTTTTTTTTTACATGAGCATAAGAAGGACATTATTTGTCCAAAGTGTGGGGCACCTCGTTATATACAAGACTTGTAGGGAGAGAAAATCCCAATAAAGGCTTTGAGACACTTTTCATTCATTGTCAGAATACAACATATGTTTAGGTGCAAGTCCATACCATAGTCGATGACATGGGATGCTACACATCACTCCACTGATGATATTTGGAGGAGTCCTATAGATTATGCTGCTTAGAAGCACATAGATAACATGTGGCCAGACTTTGCAAGGAGCCTCATAACTTACAGCTAGGCTTCCAATGGATGGTGAATCCTTTTAGGTTATGCTCAATGTCTTGGTCAACATGGCCTATAGTTCTTGGTGAATTACAACAGAGGGAAACTTTATGATTTCCCTCCTTGTTCCAAGAAGGTACAATGCAAAGGATTGGATGTGTACATGGAACCATCGGTAGAGGAGCTCCAGAACCCATGGAGAGGCATACATTTCTTTGATATTTGTAGAGATCTGATGCATAAAAATGGAATTCTGATTAAGGGAATTTTGAATTAGACCATGCATGAATTTCCAATATATGGAGAGAACTTGAGTATATGCTTGTAAATCTACGCATGCTTTTAAAATCACCTTTTCATGCATGCCTAATGAATTTTTAATGAATGCTTGATAACCTTTTTATGCTTGTGATGTGATCTATGCATGCAAGTCTTTAAAAAATTGGGTATCATGCTTGCCATATTTGTAATTATCCAACACTGTAAACATTTGAAAAAAATGGTTATAAGGGTCATACTCCATACATTCTGCTTGACCATCCTACATGGGAAGGTCAAATTTTTCATAAACCACCGTCTTTAAAGGTAGATGATTAAATTCAAAGACAATGAGGGATGATTTCACCCAGTATGAAGAGGATAATGATCTTTCATGAGCTTCCTTATTGGGATCAGTTACAACTCAATTATCTCTTGGAACCCATGCATGTCTTCAAGAATGTGGGGGCTTCTATCTCGCTTCTAGTTGGGCATTGGTGACAAGACTCAGTGGAGCATGAGAAGATATAATAATGGATAGGTTGTTTGAGTTGTGATCCCAAACCCGTGATGGTTGAGTTACTATAACAAAAGACCAATGATGGATATTTACCAAGAGAGAGGAGGCAGATATTGCCTCTTTTTGGCGACTAGCAATGAGACACATGCATTGCTTGAAAGGAGCATTTATAAAAGACAATAGGCTTAGTGTCCTCAAGTCCCATGATTGGCACAAGTTCATGCAGCTATTCTACATGTTTTAAAATTTGATATTAATGGTTAACATGAGGAGTATGAAGAGGATCAATGATGGAGAGGAGGTCTTATCGGAGAGCAACAAAGAAAGGGAGAACACTGAAATTGTGGGTGCTAACTCACCCAGATCAAGGTAAGCTCTTATTATTTATGTATGGTACAAAGGGGTATAGACTGGGCCATTGGCCTTTACCCGAACAACCTCCCACTTAAAGGCCAATGCGCCTTTAAGGGAGAAGATGGGCATCCTAATGTCATCCAACACCCATCAATGCTCTGCAATGTGCAAACTGCTCTGAGGAAAGACTCTTTGTAAGAAGATCTATAGGGTTCTCATATGTGTGAACCTTGACAAGCTGGATGCGCTTGTTCTCAATCACCTCTCTGATGAAGTGATACTTCACATCAATATGCTTTGTCTTTCCATGGAAGACAGGATTTCGTGCCAACTGGATGGCACTCTGACTATCACATTGCAAAACTGGAACCTCTCCTGCAATGCTCAAGTCTCCCACTAGACGAGTAAGCCATATAGCTTCCTTGCATGCCTCATTGGCTGCAACATACTCTGCCTCAGTGGTAGACAAAGCCATACATGGCTACAAACGAGAGGCCCATGAAACTGCACCTCCAGTGAATGAGAAAACATATCCTATAGTAGACCTCCTGGTGTCTACATTCCCTACAAAATCAGCATCTGCATATCCAACAACAGATGTGTCCTTCCTCCCAAAGAAAATGCACATGTTCTTTGTACCATTCAAGTATCTCATGATACCTTTCACTGCCTCCCAATGCTTCTTGCCAGGATTTGCCATATACCTGCTAACAACTCCCACTATGAAACCAATATTTGGATGTGTAGCAACCATGACATACATCAAGCTTCCTACTACGGATGCATACAGTATCTTCAGCCCATAAAGAATTTTCTGAAGCTTGCATAACATCCATTCTTTGCCCTGCACAACAAACCCCTCTGGCTACTGCATATAGATGTTCTCATAAATATCTCCATGTAGAAAAGTTATTTTTACATCCATTTGGACAAGCTCCATGTCCTCTCTGGCAACCAATGCAAGCACTATACGAATGGTAGTCATCTTCACCACTGGGGAAAAGATCTCATCAAAGTCAATACCCTTATCCTACTTAAAACCCTTGGCTACCAACCTTGCCTTATACTTAGGCAATGCATCTACTGGAGACATCTTTAGCTTGACCCATTTGCATGGCAATGCATGCTTTCCTTTGGGCAAATAAACCAAATCCCAAGTAGCATTCTTCATCAAAGAATCCATCTCTGACTGCATAGCCTTCTCCCACTTATGCTTGTCATTCCTAGACATATCATCCTCAAAGCGTGAAGACTCACCACAATCTATCAACATTACATAATCTAGAGATGGAGCATATCTCTATGGAGGTTGTGAGACTCAAGGTTGTCCACCTAGATGTGGCTCTCCCACCTCATGATTTATGGGCTGTCCATGCCTTGCATCATGTGGAATAGGTTGTGCATGCCTCTCATATGGTGGTTGTCCATCCTCTTGAAACACCACTCTGCATGTATCTCAACAGTCTTTTCTGGCTTCTTGTGCATCTTGTCCTCATTAAAAATAATATCATGGTTGTGTACTATCTTCCTGGCCTCTGGATCCCACAATCGGTATCCCATCTCGCCTGAATCACCATATCCAAGAAAAATGCACTTCCTTGACTTTGGATCAAGCTTGCTGCATTTTTCCTTAGGGATATGAACATAAGATTCACATCCAAATACACGAAGATGCCCATAAGATGGTGGCTTACTTGACCAAACCTCTTCTGGCACTTTCCCATCTAGTGCCTTGCTAGGCGATCTATTGATAAGATGTACTACTGTCTTGATAGACTCAGCCCAAAAGCCATGAGGTAGACCGGCATTAGAAAGCATGCTTATATTCCTTTCTTGAATAGTCCTATTCATCTTCTCAGCAGCCCCATTCTGAGAAGGATTCTCAGGAGTAGTCAACTCCCGCTTGTGATGCCACGTAGCTCACAAAAATTCTTAAATGCATGAGAGGTATACTCTCCTCCATTATCAATATGCAAGCATTTGAGCTTCTTGCCTAACTGATTTTCAGCAAATGCTAAGAACTTTTGAAATGCATCAAAGACATCACTCTTAACACCTATTTCATTAATTTTGGACTTTTTCTATCGTTTTTGGACAAAGCCCAAAAATCCTTCCCAAATGAAAAGTTTACTTTGTGAAAATATCCTTCCCAAATCAAAACTTTACTTTCTGAAAATATTCTTCCCAAATCAAAAGTTCACTTTGTGGCACTATCATATTCACATAAAAATCTTGTTTTTTCAATCTATACTTTTGCACCAACATGCAAGAAAGACTGGAGCTGGGTGCAAATCATTATGAACATTTGGCCAAACCATATTGCGTTCTTCCTTGACATCCTTTGAGCCTCGCATTCTCTCAAGGTCCTTTATTAAATTTCGTGTCTTGTTAATTACAGTGGTAGTGTGTTCTCTCCAAGTAGGCTTCCAATCAGGATATCTCCGGAGCATTTCCTCTTTGTATGTAATAAATGCTTTTAATCCTTCTATTTCACAGTTAGACCTCTCATTGAATTCTTGTATAGGAGCCCATGTTGGATACCTTTCCTTGCTAGGAATTGAAGTTAAGAGACTGTAAGGTTCTTCAGGTTCCCATTTTGTATCATGAGAATACTGTTGCCATTCACGAAAGACGAAGCTGAAAGCATGGAAGGAGATCTCCTAGTTCAAGCCCATCTTCTTCTAGTTCTTCTTCTTCTTCTTGGGACTACTTGCCATCGAAACTACCCACCGTGGCCAGCTGCTCAAAGTCTTCATTGCAAAATTCTAGCTTCAATAGGGACTTCAAAAACGTGGATGTTTATCTGAAGCTTTTGATTGATGAGCTGGAGATACTTTGGAGAGGTATCGAAGGGCATCTTGAGTAGGCCTCCCTCATCACGAGACTTCATTTGCAAGGCAATGTTCATGTGGATAATGCATGACTTCCTAGGCTATGCGAGTGTTCAGGTTAGCATTGAACTTTTAATTATGAGTGGGCAATTGATGTGGCATTGAGAACCCACCTTGCTTACGTAATTGCATCTATTGTTTAGGTCTCACTACATCAAGTTACCATGCATGCCATGTTTGTGGTCCTTCGCTAGTTGCTTCATGACCAAAGGACTTAAAGAAGGTTATCTACGAGAATCACCATCTATTTCTTCCGCGTGATCATCCTAGATATGTCGCCCCTTGGAATGAAGTCCCTTCATAGTCACTCACTACAGAAGATTAGAAGCAAATTTGAGACCTTTCCATGACTCCTCCTCCACATGGCATGAGCCGGTAAGGTTTTGTAGTTATTGTGTATATCAAATGGAAATAAAGATTGCACACTAACACCATCTTTTGTTTAGATAATCCATCTTTTATCGGCTACCATATTGGTTCCACCTCAAGATCAATCACCTGCTTGATCCATTGCATATCTTCAAGAATGTGGCATAGCATAAGGGAGGATCTATGCATCACAGGGAGGATGCATGAAGCTTGGCCACGAGAGACCAAATGTTGTGTCTTTTTACCCCGTGCACCATGGATGTTATCAAAGAAAGAGATGTTGGCGGTGAAGTGGGCTATCACTACAATTTGTACTCCCACTAGATGCATGAGGTGTTTGAAGGCGGCCTTTACAAAGACTAAGAAAAGAGGTGTAGAGCAATTTTACGGCTTGAAATCTCATGATTGGCACAAGATGCTCCAAGTAAGTATGACTTAGCATAATCTCTTTTTCCTTCCAAATTTCTGAGTCTAGAAGCAACTAATCAACCATCGCTCATGTGTTCAGTTCATACTACCTACTACATTTCTCATTGTGCATCAAAGAACGTGAAGGATTGTATTTACAAGATGAGCGAGCTTGTAAGATACTTCTTCACACACTAGACAAAATGTGAAGCGTATCAATGCTTGATGCAAGGTTTTCATATTGCTAATATGGTGCACTTATTTCTTTCTGGGTATGTGAGCTCAAAGGAAATAGATCCCACCATGCTTGAGGATGCTCAATGTAAAGGCACGCAGACAAGGAGAAAGGGCCCTCTTTCGTACACACCATGGATCTCGTGTGCCATACCTTGAACATCTAAGAGAACTTTCAAAGGATATTCATTTCGATTGGCTACTTAATGAAATGGAGAGAGCAGAGAGAGATGAGGGGATGCATACACAATGAAAGAATGGGAGTATACTAGAGGATGCATGCAAAAGGTCGGTATATATTATGTTATGCATAAGTTAGGAGCTTTCAACAATTTAGATTGATTATTCAATTGATTTTGTCTTGGTGTAGTGTACAATTATCAATGCTATATGGTGTGAGGGTAAGCATTTTTGGACACAACGGATTGATGATAAGAGAAACACATGGTGTCATTGCTAGCTTTTAGGGAGTCAATGGAGCCATGGATTATTATTATGGAATAATCCAAGATATTGTTAAGCTTGACTTTCGGCACTTCTTTGTGTATGTTTTGGATGTCAAGTCGTTTAAGGACATGGTGGAAAGAGGCCCTAATACAACAATCAAATGCCATGCAAGTGGCTTTGTAACTATTGACTCCACAAAGTTTTGGCAAAGCAAGGACACACTAGTACTATCGCAATAATGTGAACAGGTACTCTACACATATATAAAAATCCTCACTTATTTATATTTGATACCTTCAACACAAGGAAATTAACGTGTTTGTATTTGTGTTTGAATTGGTTGTCTATCAACCAATCGCCATGAATAATAATAGGTGGTGGCACGTCATACCTATTATGCCACGTTCCAAAGTGATGTATAGTACATTTACTAATATGGAGCATATGGAGGATGATCATGGCCATGGCGGTGATGATGATTGTGATACGAGAGAGGAGGATGATCATGAGATGGGAGATACAGATATTCAAGCCATTACCCATGAGGACGAGCTTGCCATTGGTGATGTTGATTTCGATGAGCACAGTAGTGCAAGAAGTAGTGGACTAAATGTATTTGTAGAGCTCCACATGGGTTTGTGTGACATATGCATAGCGTTGATATTTTTATTAAATTAGGTGCTTTTATAATCATGGGCAATGTTTGGCAAGCAGAAATGCACATTTATCAGCTTGCAGTAAAATTTCAAACTCTACCACGCATTTATAAATGCATCTAAATGCTCGTCCATTATACAGTGTAGACGTGCTATTAAACCCATGTATAATCACGTTGATAGATGCATGAATAATCGCATTGATAGATGTGCCCATAGTTTCATTAAGTATAGTAGCACTTATAGATGTGTTTGCTATTTTGTGTGTGTATCGAGTGTTTCTACGGATGCATTGTGTTGTTGTGATGGCAATGATAAGACTATGTCTCCAAGAGATGCATGTGTAGTAGCACAACATTCCAAGGTTCCAACACACTCACCACACCAAATGACTAGGCATCAAAATACACTTCAAAGAAGATGTGGACCTACTACACAGACAATACCACTTCCACAAAGGCATTGAGCTCCTACTCACTACCCTTCGCATCAAAAAATTTAACATGGTCAACACATACAAGACACTCACATCAACCACTTTGATGCTTCTACAAGGACTTGAGCCCATCCTACAAACAATAGGTTCATTGCTTGGCCAGCACCTGTCTTATGCACTTCTAAAATCCTATGCACCACATGGTACGTTGTACACCATTAGATCTCCCTATTCTTATCTTTTGGCTAAGTAAATAGGAGAGCTTGCTTTTGGAACTCGACAGCCCATTATTAGCTTCTATGTAAGTTCTATTTTTCGTTGCATTCCTTCAACTCCTATTGCATTGCATTTGTGACTCCATCGATGCCTCTTGTTTGCTTGGGAGTGAAGAAACGTATGAATTTGTGATTCGTTCTATTTCTTTGTATTCCTTTGTTCTGAAAATTAAAGCCTTGCGAAGATGTAGGCTACATGCTCCACTATTACAGCCTCTTCTTGCAATATTCCCCATGCATATTGAAGCAATAGGAAACTTGTTCTATCCATACTTCTATGACCAGATTGATTAATTTCAACCGCGTATTCACGTAAGAGATGTGATTGTTATTGGTTGGAAATTCTCATATTTTGATCCTAAATTAGTCCGTTATTGTTATTTTTTTTGGTCCCCAAAGAGAGAAGCCATGTCAATTTATTTTAAAAACTAGTGCTTGTGCTATGACCTTGCCATGATCTTCCATGTCAAGGAGAGAGTATCCATGTAACCTTAGATGACTTCCTCTATATTCTATCCCAAACTGTCTTGTACCTTTGATGTATCTCAAGACTCTTTTGGCTACATTCCACTGAGACTGTTTTGGATTTGCCATAAACTCTACAAGTGAACTTACAGCCTAACAAATATCTGGCCATGTGATAGTCAGATATATAAGAGATTCGATGAGTTGCCTATAGTACTTGTCATTGACTATAGGCTTTTCTGAATCTTTTGTAAGTTTCAAACTCTATTCCATGGGAGTGCCTACAATCTTGCAATCTGCCATATGAAACTTCTCCAAGAGACTGTCAACACATTTGAGCTGACTCATAAAGGTGCTGCCTAAATATCTCCAGAACTCAATTCCAAAAAAATAGTGCATAAGTCCAAGATCTTTCATGTCAAACTCTATAGATAAGTCTTGTTTTAACTTTTTGATGAAGCTATCCTTGCATCCCGATCACAATCAGATCATCTACGTACAAAAGTGCAATAGTAATGTCTTCCCCTTGAACTTTGTACTAGAGAGTATGATCTGCATTGGATTTCATGTATCCTAGATCAGCAAAATAGTTGTCGATTCTACTGTACCAACTTCTGGGTGCTTGCTTTAAGCCGTAGAGTCTTTTCTTGAGATAGCAAACCTAATTCTCTATTCCTGGTTCAACATAACCCACTGGTTGTTGCATCTAGACTTCCTCATCTAGGTAACCATTGAGAAATGCATTCTTGACGTGGAGCTAGTACACATTCCATATGCTGAGTGTCACTAGTGATATCAAGAACCGTATGGAATCCATGTTTGCTACTGGAGCATAAGTCTCATCATAATCTTGACCATATTACTGTGCAAATCCTTTTGCAACTAGTCTGGCTTTGTATCTTTCATTGCTTCCATCTGGATTGTACTTCACTTTATATACCCATTTGTTCACTATGGCCTTTTTTCCTGGTGGAAGGTCGCATAATTACCAAGTATTATTCTTGTACAAAGCATCCATTTCTTCATTCATAGCCGTTTGCCATTCTGGCTTGTCTACTGTGTCTTCGAAGTACACTACATCATATGTTGCCATGATGGTAGTCATAAGAGCATAGTTGGTGGTTTCAACCTAAACTGCTTTGCCTTTCTGAGCATATGTCAATCTGGCTAGAGGTCTGCTTTTCCTAGTCTTGGGAATCAAGCTCTCGATTATTGAACCTGTTGTGTGAGTAGGTGAATAAGGTGAGTCACACTAACTCAACCATAGTTACTTCTTACCTACTATGTATGGCTGTGACCTTAAAAGTGTTCAATTATATTGTGTGGGGTGAATATGAGCTGATTGTGGAGGAGACTGTTGCTCCCTCCTGGTTGCTTCCTATATCTCTCTTCTTGTTTTTCTTAACATGGTATCAGAGCTACCGTTCCTTGTCTTCTGGTTGCACTACTTGTGGGAGTGCTTCTCCTACTCTGAAGCGTCGAAGTGATGAGAAGAGATCTCGTTTTTTCGACTAAAGTAGCAATCTCGAGGGAATCCCTAGCTTCTGTTTGGCTTGGGAGCTATCCAATTGATGTCTTCTTGCTAAGGGGAGATCGCTATTACCCATAGGTTGCTTGTGGGAGATGTATTTTGACAAAACACAACTCATTTTTATTGTTTGGGTTTGATAGAACGGAGCTGATCTCTTTTCTGGACAACTATTACTTGGTTTGAGCCAAGCAAGAGATATATACAGTAGTAAGAAGAAAAAATGTCTCTCCAAACCTCATCGCCCAGCTCTTTAGAGGTTGTTTGTGAAACGTCTCTCCAAACCTCATCGCCCAGCTCTCTGGAGGTTGTTTGTGGCTGGAAAAAACTCTCCTACATCTCCTATCAAGTGAGGAGAACCTTCAGTTTGTAGATCTCATTTTTTTGCTCTTGGACAGCTTTTGGAGACTTCAAAGTGATATACGACTTACTTTCTTCCTTTTCCAGCACCCCAAAGATGCAGTTGCAAGCATGATATTGCATGTTCATGGATATACGTGATGGTATTTGGATGCCTAGTGGTTAGATGTTAATGTCAAGTAGCTTGACAAATGCTATGCCTTGCCAATGATAGTAGCAAAGTGGCATTTTGAGTCCGGTTGATCCATTGAACTAGCAACTAGAAGTTTCCAGACTGCTATCAAAAGTGTGTAGGTGCTTGTCTTTAGAAGCAAATAATAGTGAAACCTTATAGAATTTGGACCTACTTTAAACTGGAAAGTTGTAGATCTATGGATTGGCTACAATTTGTTAGTTGATAGTTTTTGCATCTGAGGTAACATGCGGAAGTTATTGATTGTGCAAAACAACAAAAAGTTGCAAAAATCTACTGTTGGAAACCATGGCTAATGCTAGTGGAAGTGACAACATTACACAGATTGTTGGAGAGAAGTTGGATCAAAATAATTATGCCATTTGAAAGTTTCAGATGGAAATTTTTCTAACTGGAAAAGGCTATTGGGACTTGGTTACAGGTGATGAGAAAGAGCCTATTTGCCAGAAAGAAATGCTACTGCAGAACAAGTTCAGAATCATAAAGCTTGGCTGGAAAGAGCACGGAGGGTACTTCATTGGTTTTCAATATCTATTTCAGATGCCATGGTTATGCAAATTCTGGACTGCAAGTCTCCCAAGAATGCCTAGGATATCTTGACGAGGTATTATGGCACCACAACAAGTGCTAGAAAGATACAGTTGAAACAAAAATTTAACAATATGTCAAGAAGGGGGAGAACGATACAGGAATATGTGACTGATATCAAAACTATAGCTAATCAATTGGCCTCTATTGATGCTCCTGTGGATGATGATGACATGGTTGCAGTCACTTTGAATGGACTTGGTCCTGAATATAAGTCTTTTGACACTTCCATTTCGGTGAGACCAAATATGCTGGATTTCAATGAACTGGTTGCTCTTTTGATACATGGAGAAGTGAAGCTTGGGCTAAATACTAGTGCTAGTAGCTCCAAAAATAGATATGATATTTTTTACTCTAATTAGAGAGGTAGAGGTGGTAGAGGCAAGAGTGCCTCTCATGGTAGAGGTGATGTCAGATATACATCACAGGCTCAAGCCCATAATTGGAGCAATTAAAATCAGCCTCATAGAGGAGGAGGATCTCTCTGAGGCAGGGGGAGATCTAGATCGTGAGGTAGAGGGGCTTGGCAGCCACCTCACCATGTGGATCAACCCAATAAGGATAAGATATGCCATTACTATGGGAAGATTGTCCATATTGCCAGGGATTGCTTCAAGAAGCAAGCGAATCACAGAGGAAGGGCAAATCAACAAGGTCATTTTGCTTCTTCAAGTCATACACATGACACACCCGTAGACTAGTTGTTTGCTATGACCTCACTATGACGTATGTACAAGATCATAAGCCTACTGATGGTGGCTTTGAGGATGTGTGGTATATAGATTCACGAGCATCTAGCCATATGAGAAGGTTGCCATGTTCACCCATGGTACGGGTGTTGTTCATGACTTGGAAATTTGGCACAAATGCATTGGTCATATTAATATTCAAAAGCTGAAAAATATGCAGCATAAAGGCATTGTTGTTGAAGTATAATGCTTTGGAGCATGTATGTCCCGCATGCCAATTTGGGAAGCAATCCAGGTTGCCATTTACTAGGCATATGTGGGAAAGTAATGGACCCTTGCAGTTTATTCACACTAATGTCTGGGGTCCAGCTCAGACTACCTCGATGGGAGGTTCATCATATTATGTCACATTTATTGATGATTTCAGCCGGTATACATGGCTGTATTCTTTGAAACATAAGGATGAGGTCCTGCCTGCCTTCAAGCATTTCAAGCAACATGTTGAAAAGGAGTTTGGGTCATATATCACATGCTTGAGATCAAATAATGGAGGTGAATATCTGTCAAATGAATTTGATGACTTCTTGGCCTATCATGGGATTAGACGGGAGCTTACATGCCCATATACACCACAACAGAATGGACTGGCTAAACGTAACAATGGGGTGATTGATTAGTGTGGTATAGCCATGTTGAATGAAAAGAACTTACCTGATTATTATTGGGTAGAAGCACTTGCAATTGTAGTGTATGTGCTGAATTGCACTCCTACTGCCGACATTCATATGCTCACACCATATGAGAAATTGTATCGACATAAGCCTGATGTGAGTCATTTAAAAGTGTTTGGCAGCTTGGCATATGTGCATATACCGGATGATAAGAGGAGAAAATTAAATCCAAAGGCTGAAAAATGGGTGTTATAGGCTATGCTCAAGACTAGAAAGACTATAAGTGTTACAATCCCTCCACTAGGAATCAGCCATGATGTTATCTTTGACAAGATGGGATCTTGGTATGGCAAACCTGATATAGTGGCTCCACATCAAGCCTCGAATGCTCAATTGAATGATAAAAATCAGCCACATACTACTTCTATGTCAGGACCTATAGCTAGTGGTGATTCCACTGTGAGTCCTTGGTCAAGCAGGTTGTGTTCTTCCACCACTGACACCTCTATGTCAGTGAGGGGGAGAGATAAAGGGAAGAACGAGGTGAATGAGATTGTTTCAGTGCTTGAGATTAAGGTTGATATGCCCCCTGGACCATCTAATTCAGGTTATGATTCTTCTGGTAACGACAGTTTGGATAGTGAATTGGGCATTCCTTCTATTTCCACACCAGGTGTGAAAAGCAACAGGTATGTGCCTCCTCATGAGAGAGGAGAAGCTGAAAAGTCAATGTCTGAAAAGTCTATGAGAATATCTCAAAGGGTAAGATACCCTGTTGATAGGTTGACATACACTGGGCTTGTGGCAAAACACTGTGCATACATGGCAAAAGTTGTGGGACCTACAGAGCCATCTAGATTCAATGATGTTGTGCATGATGAGCAATGGCGGATATCCATGGATGAAGAAATGGATGCCCTTGCCTTGAATCACACTTGGGATTTGGTTCAGCTTCCTGCAGGAAAGACACCCATTGGATGTAAATGGGTATACAAAGTGAAATGCAAGTTTGATGGATCAGTAGAAAGGTATAAGGCAAGGCTGAAGGGTTATGCACAGAAGTATGGTTTGGATTATGAGGAAACCTTTAGTCCAGTTGCAAAGATGGCTACTGTGAGGATAGTAATTGCTTTAGCTGCTACAAAAGGATGGAGATTACAGCAAATGGATGTTAAGAATGCCTTTCTCAATGGTGATTTGCAAGAAGAGGTATACATGTCACAACCAGAAGGATATATCCATCCTGATTTTCTGCAACATGTTTGCAGATTCAAGAAAGCCTTGTATGGGCTAAAGCAAGCTCCACGAGCCTGGAATGAGAGGATCAGTCAGTACTTGCAAAGTCTTGGTTTTATGGTTTGCAGGGCTGATCACTCTCATTGTTTGCAAAGAAGATAGATACTGGTTATGTTGTGATTGCTATATATGTTGATGATTTGATTCTGACTAGCAGTGATGATGATGGGATTGCTGGAATTAAGAGCATGCTGAAAATGGAGTTTGATGTGAAGGATTTGGGAGATTTAAAGTTTTTTCTTGGCATAGCGGTGTTGAGCACACCTGATGGCATTTGGCTTATGCAGAGGCAGTATGCCATGAATATGTTGGAGAGTTTTTGCATGAAGGAATGCAAACCTATGGATACACCTTTGGAGCAAAACTTGAAGATTATGGCTGATTCTCGAGCTGAGATTGAGGACATTACCATGTACAGGAAGATGGTTGGTAGCTTGATATATTTCACTATCACTAGGCCTAATTTGGCATATGTTGTGGAACTCATTAGTCAATTTATGCAGAAGCCACAAAAGCCTCACTTAGATGTAGTGAGGAGGATTATGTGGTATTTCAAGGCTACATATGAACATGGGCTCTTTTATGCATATGGCAAGGAAATAGAGCTAGCTAGATACACTGATGCAGATTGGGTAGGATGTGCATATGACAGGAGATCCACTAGTGGCTATGCATTCAACCTTGGAAGTGCTATGGTTAGTTGGAGTAGCAAAAAGCAACCCACAATGGCATTGTCTAATACAGAAGCTGAATATAGAGGTGCAGCATTGGCTCCATGTGAGATTGCTTGGCTTCAAAAGTTGTTGCAAGATTTTGGATTTCATGTGGATAAGTCAGTCAAACTTTACTGTGATAACATGAGTAGTGTCCAATTGGCAAATAATCCCCTATATCATGCTAGAACAAAGCATATCGAGGTACACTACCATTTCATCAGAGAGATGGTGTTGATGAGGCAAGTTGACCTCATTCATGTTCGGACTGAAGATCAGGTTACAGATATCTTTACCAAGTCATTAGGTAGAGATAAGCTTACATGCTTTAGAGAGCTACTTGGTGTTATGCTCCCTACTTGAGCTTGAGGGGGAGTGTTGGGAATCAAGCTCTCGATTATTGTTCCTGTTGTGTGAGTAGGGGAATAAGGTGAGTCACACTAACTCAACCATAGTTAGTTCTTATCTACTATGTATGGGTGTGACCTTATAAGTGTTCAATTGTATTGTGTGGGGTGAATATGAGCTGATTGTGGAGGAGACTATTGCTCCCTCCTGGTTTCTTCCGATATCACTCTTCTTGTTTTTCTTAACACCTAGTGCTTCTTAAAATTCTTTCTCTTCTTCATCAACCTTTTCTGTAGACGACTATGAAATCGGTGTGTCTATCTCTTCTGTATTTGAGGTTTTCCATTCTGATTCTTCATTGAAGATTACATCTCTGGAGATAATGACCTTTCGGTTGATGGGATTATACAACTTTTATGCTTTGCTTTCTTCACCATAGCCAACCATGATGTGTTTATGTGACTTCGCATCCAATTTCTTGCGATGGTCATCATGTATGTGGGCATATGCTATGCAACCAAATATGCGAAGATGCCCAATGCGTGGCTTGTATCTAGTGAATGGTTCATAAGGTGTCATACCCTGAATCGGTTTGCTAGGAAGCCGATTAAGCAAGTAGTTTGTAGGGGCTATTTCTTTTGTCCCATATAGATGCGGAAGATGCTTCTTACTAAGCATTGCTCTAGCACTGTCTACTAAATTACCATTCTTCCTTTCAGCTCTTGCATTCTGCTAAGGAGTATCTATACAAGTGAACTATCTTTGAATGCCATGACTTTTGTAAAAGTTCATGAATGCTGAAGACATGTATTCACCTCCTCTATCTGATCTCATGACTTTGATCTTTCTGCATGTCTAGTTTTCTACCATGACTTTGAATTTAAGTACTTATCTTTCTTATCCCACTCCCCTTGTGCTTGGGCAATGGCAGGATCTGCTATAGGTGCGAAAACTATGTGTAGCTGGAGATCCCATTGTAGATCCCGTTGCTGGTTCTATGACAACAGGTGGAATAGAGCTACTGCTGGCTAGATCATCCAATGGTCTACGTGTAGATCCATCGACATACTCCCAACTAACCTATGATTTCTGTGCTACCTAGAGCCATCCGGGATCATTTGGGGCTCTAAACGATCCCCTCAACCCGCGAGTGGGCTGCCCCGAGAAATGCTCCATCTACCCTCAGTGTAGCCAGTCATGGGATGCCTTCCCGCACTTGCATATAGCCTAGTTGGCACTGTGCCAACTCTATCTGAAGCCGTCCAACCATCAGGCCACACATGGCCCCCATCTGGTGTCCAAACCAGGACCTACTGGATAACCAAGCTACTCAAATGCCTTCTCCTCATATGGGTGCGTACAAGTAGAGTTAACTGGTTCCCGTGTAGTTACACGAGAGTGGAGCATTGATATCTAACAGATCTCCTATATCATCATCGTACTCTGGCATCATACATTCACCTAAGACTTGATCATCTTCTTCAATAAAGTCGGGTGATTCTTGATGATCGTCATCTTCTTCCTCAATATCGTGATCTCCATCTTCCTCCCATACGATGTCATTATGCACATCTTCCTCTTGGCTCATATTGTGATCTTCATCTTCTTCAGTAGATCCAATTGGATCAATTGAAACCGGAATTGGTAGTGGCATCTCCATATCCACATCTCTATCTTCAAAATTTTACTTACTTTGTAGTGCAACTTGCATCATGTACCACCATCTTGGATCAGAATGATCCGAATGAAAAACCATCTATATTGAAGATGGGTACTAAATGCCATCAATTATATGAAATTATGCTTAAGTACATGTACCAATTGATCTTTAAAAATGAAAGATTCACTTAATTAAATCATTAGTATGCACCTACTCACAATGCTTGGGAAGAACAAAAGTATCACTTTCATCGATCCAAAGTTTGGTGGAGTCTATTGCAAAGAAACCACTACTGTCTTTCCTCACTGTCGCATGGGGACTGTTGTAAATAGTTCTAAACCATTTTAAATTAAGAATGAAAATACTAAATCGTTTGAAATCAATTTCATAGATTTCGCGTATGGTCCCATAATAATACAACTACAAGGAGAGAAGATTGGTATTCGAAGCACTTGCTTGGCTATCCTATGTGAAGTTAGCCATGACTCCACAATCATACGTGACTCTCTTTGAATCGATGCGTTCCATGCAAAAATGTCATTGGTATGTCTAGGAGCTCTGGAAATATCAAAGACCCGCACTCCTCTCCATAAGATCTGTAACTCCTCTATCAAGGGTGCCATGTACATGGCCTCAGACTCAGACATCACATGTACATGTGATGTAATCTCCCTAAAAATAGAATCCATCATGTCCACCATACCCTCGTCATCATTTGGCACATTCGGGAGATTATATTCCTTCTCAAAGTGTGAAGGTATACGCATACCCTCGCCTTCTTGCATGGTGATTTGCAAGAAGAGGTCTTTATGGAGCAGCCACCAGGTTATGTTCATGCTGTTCATCCTGAGTTTGTTTGCAAGTTGAAGAAAGCCTTGTATGGCTTGAAGCAAGCACCTAGAGCATGGTCTGACAAGATAGGATAGTATCTTGTCACTATTGGCTTTCATATTTCCAAGGCAGATTCTCACTTTATGTGAGAAAAATAGAGAAAGGTATTATGCTGCTTGTCATTTATGTTGATGATTTGATCATCACAGGTGATAGTGATGAAGATATCCTTCATGTGAAAATGCTATTGAAGCAGAAGTTTGAGATGAAGGATTTGGGAGAGCTGCGTTCTTTCTTGGCCATTGAGGTGATTAGATCACCAAGTGGGATATGGCTCTTGCAGAGGCAGTATGGATTGGACATGCTATCCAAATATGGGATGACAGGCTGTAAGCCTATTTCAGTTCCCTTGGAGCGGAATGTGAAGCTGAGCGCAGATGCAGGTGAGCTTCTGGAAGACCCTACTATGTACAGATGCATAGTAGGAAGTTTGATTTATATGACTATTACCAGGCCAGATTGGAGCTATGTTGTTGGATTGGTAAGTCAGTTTATGCAGGCTCTAAGGAAACCGCATTTGGATGTGGCTAGATGCATAGTCAGGTATGTGAAGTCCACATTGCAGTATGGACTATTTTATGAGACTCGGGTTCAGATACAGTTGCATGGATACACTGATGCTGATTGGGCTGGTAGTATTTCTGATAGACGATCTACCAGTGGATATGTGTTCTCCTTTGGGAGTGTTGTAGTCACTTGGAGCAGCAAGAAACAGCCTACAGTTGCCTTGTCAAGCACAGAGGCTGAGTACAGGGGTGCAGCAATGGCTGCATGTGAGGTAGCTTGGTTGCATAAGCTACTTTATGATATGCATCAATCTACATATGGGCTGGTTGTCATTTATTGTGACAACATGAGCAGTATACACTTGGCAAATAACCCAATCTATCATGCTAGAACAAAGCACATTGAGGTGCATTATCACTATGTGCGGGAGAAGATTTTACTAGGTCTTATTGATCTAGTTTATGTCAGCACAAAGGATCATGTAGCTGACATATTCACGAAGGCATTGGGCACAGAGAAGCTGCGCAAGTTCAGAGACTTGCTTAGTGTGCAGGAATTGGGAATGAGCTCGAGGGGGAGTGTTGAGATATCGAGCTCCCTGATATGCCGAGGTGACCATTGTGCATTTATGTCACCGACTTGTTACCGACTTGTTAGCTGCAGATGTGGTTGGTACACCACCCATGAATAATAGCTGGATGACATCTATCCTTATGTACTCTAGTTGTGGCTTAGTTAGTATGCCACCTTAGTTAGTATGTACTAGAGTTCTTTTGGCTTTCACAACTAAGAAGAGGAAACCAAATGCACTATGAGATGTAGTTGGCTTGTGAGAATAGAATGTGGAAAGGTCTCCTCCACTGACATAACTCAAGCACACTCAAGCATGGTGGGATCTATTTCCTTTGAGCTCACATACCCAAAAAGAAAAAAGTGCACCATATTAGCAATATGAAAACCTTCCATCAAGCATTGATACGCTTCACATTTTGTATAGTGTGAAGAAGTACCTCACAAGCTTGCTCATCTTGTAAATATGATAATGTCCATGGTGCACAGGGTAAAAAGACATGGCATTTAGTCTCTCGTGGCCAAGCTTCATGCATCCTCCCTGTGATGCGTAGATCCTCTCTTATGCTCAAGGAATCTCATGTCCAAATGATCCCAAATGTAGATACCACATTCTTGAAGATATGCATGGGATCAAGCAAGTGATTGATCTTGAGGTGGAACCAATATGGTAGCCGATAAAAAATGGATTATCTAAACAAAAGATGGTGTTAGTGTGCAATCTTTATTTCCATTTGATATAGCACACAATAGTTACAAACCCTTACCAGCTCATGCCATGGTAAGTGACTATGGAGAGACTTCATTCCAAGGGGCGACATATCTAGGATGATCAAGTGGGAGAAATCAATGGTGATTCTTGTAGATGACCTTATTCAAGTCCTTTTGCCATGAAGCAACTAGCGAAGGACCATAAACAGGCCATGCATGGTAACCTGATGTAGTGAGACCTAAACAATAGACGCAATTGCATAAGCAAGGTGGGTTTTCAATGCCACATCGATTGCCTACTAATAATTAAGAGTTCAATGCTTACCTGAACACTCGCCATAGCCTGGGAAGTCATGCATTGTCCACATGAACACTACCTTGTACAAATGAATTCTCCTGACGAGGGAGGCCTACTCACGTCATGCACTTCGATACCTCTCCAAAGTATCTCTAGCTCATCAATCAAAGGCTCCAAATAAACATCCACATTTTTGACTTTATGTTTCCTTCCAATTAGAAGGGATAACATAACATGTCCTTTCTTAATCGCCATAGAGGGTGGAAGATTATAATTCACCAATATCACTAGCCATACACTATAGGAGGTGCTTTTGAGACAAAATGGATTCACACCGTCCATACCCAATCCAAGTCTCAAGTTCTCGGGTTCTTCCTTGAATCTTGGCTACATGTCTTCAATATGCTTTCACACAGGAGTGTCTGCGGAAGATCTACAAGTTTGCCATAGGTTGATTGATGGGAGGAATGCCATGACATGAGTTCTGCAATGGATTTGCAGTTGTGAACATATGTTGGATGCAAGGGATTATGGGAAAATGTCGCAGAACCTTACGAGGCACATCCAAAGTTTGAGATCTACTACTCCTCTCTTTCTTTCCTCTCATTCTCTCTTTCCCTCCTCTCTTCTTTCAGCTCTCTTCTTTCATTCTTTCTTTCTTTCTCTCCTTCTTTCTATCCCTCCTCTCTTTTTCCCTCACTTTCTCTCTTACTCTCTTTCTCTCGACTCTCTTCTTCTTCCATTCTCTTCCGCATTCCGTCTTTTTGCATTTTTGTTTTTTTGCATTTTCGCATTTTCGTATTTCCATGTTTTCATCTTTTCTCTTCGTCTTACTCTCTTTCTTTTTTCCTCTCTTTCACTATCTTTTTCTCTCTTTCTTCCTCTTTTCCTCTGTTTTTACATTATATGTGATGAGTGACTTAGTTTTAAGATTCTTGATTTGTAATGTGTTTTATATGTCCCTATTTGCTTGTTGTTTTCCACCAAACACTATATTAGAGAATTTTGGATTCTCCCAAGTCCCACTTTCAAGTAAGGGTTAAGATTTGACCATGTGGCCAAAACTTAAACCCTTATTTGAAAGTGGGACTTGGAAGGATTCCCTAATATTGTGTTTAAGATGGATTCCACTTTTAAGTAATGGGTTCAGATTTGACCATGTGGCCTAATCTTAACCATATTGGGAATTCCCAAAATTTCTAATATAGTGTGACCAGATTAATGGACCACCCCAATAAATTTCCATGAATTGCAAACCGCGCCATTAATCGATACTTGCAACCAAAGGGTTTTACAAAGTGTCATTCTATTGATATGTCTCGCTGGAGAACTTAATATCAAATTTCCTATTATAAAGAAATATCATCTTATATGTCCCCCTAGAGAACTTAAGATCAACATTACTATTATAAAGAAAGCTTAGCTTATATAAAAAATCTCAACTCAATTAGTGAGCTAGGTACCCAAAAATACTTACTTGACACTTTGTTCATGTTGTAAGCTGCCAAACTTTTCTAAAAATGACTTCATCTCATTTCGATTGTGCCTGATGTCACAAAAACTCTCGCAAGATCATTTTTGTAGCTTGGTCAACTTGGCTATGCGGCCCATATACGATCCACAAATAAACATATCAGTGTAGGCCGTAAATGCAGTTCTAATGTGGATTGAATCAAGTAGATTTTCCATCTAATTAAGGTCCCTTAGCATCTCAGGCACTCTACTATTGTGGGAGAGAACTACCACTACTTTGGAGATAGCTAGGAATAAGAACAAAATCAACTGAAGGTGGGACATAGCTAGGGGGTGGAGACAAGTGTCATGCAAGAGACGAGGATGGAGCTGTGTGAACTGGTTGAAGGTGGTAAAGATGAGGGTTGAGCAACGTGAAGTTGACAAAGGTGGTGGAGGTGATGGCGAGAGACAATGGAGCCAAAGATGAGGGTGGGAGGTGAGGGTGGAGTTGTGTGAAGTTGATGAGGGTGGTAGAGATGATGGTAGACCAACATGAAGCCTACAATGGTGGTTAAGATAAGGGTGGGACACAAGGGTGGAGCAATGTGAAGTCAATGAGGCTACATGGTACTTAAATAGGTAGTACCTAGTGAGCCTCATCAATGAGGTTTTCATCCTTATAATTAAGTTATTTTGATCAATTTGCCTGTAATTAGCTGCATGATCACTTCACAAGGGCATCATAAGAATTTTTTTTGAATGTCGCACTTGTTTTTTACGAGGGGAAAGCACAAAACCCCAAAACCTCCTTTGACCAGGTGGCCAAGCATGTGATTAATTGGCCAAGCATGAGATAGCTAGGAATAAGAACAAAATCAACTGAAGGTGGGACATAGCTAGGGGGTGGAAACAAGTGTCAAGCAAGAGACGAGGGTGGAGCTGTGTGAAGTGCGTGAAGGTGTAAAGATGAGGGTAGAGCAACGTGAAGCTGACAAAGGTGGTGGAGGTGATGGTGGGAGGCAACGGAGGAGGAAATGAGGGTGGGATGTGAGCGTAGAGTTGTGCTGCATGATCACTTCACAAGGGGCATCATAAGAATTTTTTTCCAATGTGGGACTTGTTTTTGACGAGGGGAAAGCACAAAACCCCAAACCTCCTTTGACCAAGTGGCCAAGCATGTGATTAATTGGTGGCTTGAATTGTGATTAATTGAAGATGGCTCATTATTATTTGGATGGCAGTACTGAGTCTCCAATCACTACGCTGGCTCGAATTTGGATTAATTTAAGGTTGGGTCATGAGTTTTTAAATGGTGGTCTCTAGTCATCGTGCTAGATTGGATTTTTATTAATTTAAGTTGGCTTATTAAGATGGCTCATGATTATTTGTATGGCACCACTAGGCCTCAAGTCACCGCACTGGCTTGAATTTTGATTAATTTAAGGTGGCTTATATAAGATGGCTCATGATTATTTTAATGGGACCACTGGGCCTCTAGTCACCACAGTGGCTCAAGAGAGTTGGAAATTTTGTTGATCAGGGGGTTGCAAGCCAGGTGGCTGTAGGAGCCGAGCAGCTATTTGTGGCTACAAGCTCGGTGGATAAAAAGCAGCTACATTAAGTCTTAAGCAAGCTCCAAGGGATGTCACTTAATCCTTACCACACCATCATTTCACTCATACAATTCAGCTAGCCTAATAGCCTCTTTAAGAGTGTTGGGCATTGAGTTGACAATTCTAGGATGGTTGCACAAGGATATACATATGTGGCATGCCACTGGACATATGTGGCATGTATATATGGCCGATGCCCCTAAAGGGGACCTGTTAAGAGCCATATCAAAATGAAAGGGGACCCCAACCAATTAAGGTAAACACATTTTCTTTGGTTTAATTAGGATTAGCCACCTAAAATAACTCCAAGAACTACCAAGCCAATGTCAGCATGGCGGTCGCAAATCTAGATCAGCATAAAAAGCTGCACATAGATGACAAGTGGTGAGCTGCGATGGGTAGATGACATGATAGATTGTGGACTATCTGATGCTCAAATATGTAGCATAGAAATAGCACAAATGAAAATTTTTAAGTTTTTGCAACCACCGCACTAAAATAGAACCATCATGGTGGTTACAAGGACATACATTTTTATTGGTTTAGAATTAACAATAACCCACACTAAAATAGAACCGTGCTGCTCACTACCCTCCGCATCAAAAAATTTAACATGGCCAACACATACAAGACACTCACATCAACCACTTCGACGCTTCTACAAGGACTTGAGCCCATCCTACAAACAATAGATTCATTAACACCAATATACAAAGTAGGAGACTTTATCATGACATAAACAACTACCAACTTATGGAGCAACACCACGTCAAGGTCAGCAGTCAGATAGAATTGAATCCCAACCGTCCGATCGTAGACACTTCTTTTAAAGAACTTCGCATCTGTCATTTTGTAGGTTGCCATCAAAAGGAACGTCGTTGTCCTTTGTGGAGGTTCTACCGTACATCGCTGTCTACGTCAGAAAATAGAGGAATGCTTATGTGTTTGTTGGAAGATGAGCCTCCCGCCCAACCTTGATGTCGGTGGATTGCCAGCAGTCGGCAATTCTTAAAAATAATTTGGCTCGCTGCTCCAGTTGCTCGCCAATTTCTTTCTTAAATTGCGTCCCACGGGCAATTCGCTAAGGACTTCAAGCAACTGATACACGTCCCAACAACATTGAACGGGTCGTGCATTGAGCACATGGACAAACTCAAACGACTTCGAGCACATTTGCGGAACGAACTACATTTATTGGTCCGATATACACAACTATACACCCTTAGGAGAATCCCACCACCTTACTGTACCGCCTTCACAGAACGCCACCATCAATCGTGTCTTTGTGCAGCACTGCCAGCTTAGAGATGGCAGCAGTTTTTGTCATTTCGATTCATGGGTCTGCCGGTTTCCTCCAAGGTGTTGATGTCGATACTCGTCATTAATTCTGGTGCCACTTGATGAAACAAAAAGAATTTGAATACAACACTAACTTCAGAGAAGATGCACACGACAGATTGAATTCAATAGCATGAAGGAAACCTATTACAATGACGCTCATTTGTAGCATTGCGTCCTCAATCATCGCCTCTGATGAGTTCTACATCCAAGCAATTCTGTCGTGCTTGCACCTACATCAACTAACAGTAATCACCTCGCATGCATGCAAAAGTAATGGCCTGCATGCAACTCTCCAATGAATTCGGAGAGTCCACGTTGCATGCACTGGGCAATCAGTGATATTCTCTCTCACATAACCATTCGCCAATCCACCCTTTACGAAGTTGACGTACGGCAACTCAGCAACCAACCTGTGCTCTTGCGATCTGCCTCTCCCTACCTACTGGAGCCATATTTTACTGTATCGCAGACCGTCTGCGACGGCAGCATCAACTTTTCGAGAGATTTATCGTTTGAGTTATTGCAACTTAGGGTAATGGAGAATTAAGCTGCGCTATCGCATGGGTTTTCTATACGCTCACGCACCCTTTTCGACCCATTGGCAAGGTGCTATCGCATGTTGCTGGCAGTGGATTCCTTTCCATGCTTCACATGAACACCTCGCATTTTTTCGCCCTCGTTTGTCAAGTCACTTGGTTTTAGGTTCTATTTCAGTATGAATCGTCTGTCCTTCCATGGTTCCTCGACGGGAGGACTATTAACGGGTTAGTGAGGACATGTTTTTACAGATTTCAGTGAATGGTAAGCGGAACGAGGACTGCAGATTGCATGACGAATCAGAACGCTCGCCGAGCCTTTGTCGGCTCTTTCTTGTCTCCTTGTAAAGCTCATCAATATCAACAACGTCAACGGCTTGAGAAATCCAGCCTACTATACTGCGCCAAAACCTCGCTCGCTGAGACTAGGTGTACAGCCTAAAGGAATCTGTCTGATGCCTCCCCATGCAGGCCATCCCAATTCTACAATCACTATCTCTTCTGAAGAAATCCGAAACAGGAAGGGCATTTCAATATCGTTCTTTCTTAGGAGATCGCTGTTGTTATCAGCGAAGATCCATGGCTGAAAACAGTATTTTCAAGAGGACTCATAAGATCACTGCTGTCATCAGCAAAGGTCCATGTACTCGCCGCTCTCGGATGCAAAAAATGAGGAGCCTTAGAGGCACCATAGGACCCGTGAGTGCTTGTGAGTGCTTGGTTTGCATGATGTTCCTTTCTTGATTATTAGTATTGCATTATGTTGGGTTTGCTATGGTGAGGGTCGTGCCCGTGTGGGTCGAGTGCCACCCCTCGGCCCTCATTGGGTAAATCTTGCATGCCATCCATGAATTCTTCCAATTAGACATCATCCAAGCAACCCAAATGCTCTTCTATCTTATATTTAATACACTAGTGTGCCATGAATTCATTAAGAAATTAACCAAAATTGCTTAAGAATATATTTTATTCATATAAAAGTGTTCAAACAAGCATTGGTTTGTATATAGGCCATCTATTTGGGTGGTCACTTTATCAATCTCCACTTACTTATATGGCTAATTAAAGCTTTAGTTTATTCTCTACAAGGACAAATGTCATGACTTGTATGCATATATAGGGCCATCAATATTTTGTGGCCATTTCATTCATCTCCACTTGGTTGTAGCACACAAACACATAAAGGTCTCATGTAGTCATGCCTTTCACACTTATTTGGAGTGGCATCAACATGGACCTTTCCATTCTTGTTAGGTAGAATCATCATACTGAAACCTAGTTTGTGTTCATATAAGTTTATGAATCCTTTAAGAGCAAGCTTTTCATGTCTTCATTTACCATAATATGTATCAGGTGCTTAGTTAACAATGCCCAATGGGATCCATTTCATGTACGTAAGTTTACTTCCAAACCTTTGAGCTTTCAATTTCATTTGGTCTCCCACATATTCACATAGATTTAACTCTTCTCCTTTTTAGGCACAATCAAGAACTTGGAATTTGGCTATCCATGACTCTAAATTTCTTATGGGATATTCCATTGGATGGAAATTATTTATTGCGATTAACATATCACTAAAATATTCATAGTGATGCCAGACAGGATAGACCCAGAGAACCTAGTTGGTGAGGCAAGCAAAGAATAGAAGACAACTTACCCAAAAGAAGACAATGGCAAAGCAAAATCTACGCAAGGTCACGTCAAGGTGTGTGCGGGTTGCAGGGCATTTACAGGGTGGGGGCAAGTTGCAGGTACTTAATCTTCCAAGATTTGATGGGCGAGAGGTGTGAAAATTTTAAATTCACGAGAGTAGCAAAATTTCAGCCATCAGTTTTCCCCCCTTCGGTGATACACGTCAGCAAAATTGGATATCCCAAACAAGTGCAATGTGGCCTAAAATGATTCAAAACACAAATAGGCCAAAGGACTGGTATGAAATCCCTCTTAGTGATTGTATTATTTCTTAAATAAAGCATTTTATTTAAACAGAATTACTACAAATGTGGAGGTCTCATAAACTTTCCTATCTATTTATAGAATGAGGTTTTAGATAAAGACGACAAAGAGGAGGAAATGATGCACTTAAACAAGTGTAATAAGACATTCCATTTCAAACTACTCCATTATAAGTGGTAAGAAGTTATTTATCACTAGATTAGAATAGTATCCAAGGTCACAATCACTTTAGATATATGCTAAATCTTAAAAGATGATTCTCACTGCTCCAGGAGAGCATACACGAAGTGCCTTACCAAAGTGTAGAGCTGGGAGTGCTTTAAGCAATGCAGCTATAGAAACATACATCCTATAACATTGGCTTTACTTGGTTGAGAACAAGAGTATGAGAGAATGGAGGATGACCCAAATGGAAAAGATTATCTTCTCCATTCTCGATTCTCTTCATCTGTAGACTCTTAGGGAAAAGTATCCTATTTGGACCTCAGGTTTGACAGGATTGACATTAAAACCTCATTCTTCCGTGGACCTAGAAATACAAGAAGACTCCCTCAAGACCCTTTTTCTAGGTGAGATGAGATCTTTGTGTTGGTATATGTGCAATTCATATGTAACCACCAATGTTCCATAGTGCCCTTTTGTAAGGCCCCCATTATGAGGAGAAGCCATGGTGTGAGCACTGGACATTGGTAGGATCCTAGTTTTGATACTAGATGAGTTCTCATGGTGACTGTTTGATGGTTAGGAGATGGTAGAAGTAACAACATACTCCTCGGTAATTCTTTTCAGCCTCTATAAGAACCCACAAAATGTCATGGTTGAGAATGATGCAAAATGTGAATTCAAAGGACCGGTACCATCTCACTTGCCAAAACCAATGGTGATTCCAAGAAGCTATCTAATGTACTTTTTGTTGAGTCAAAAGAAATCTAATTTATGTTGTTGCAATAACTGATCAAGACCTTGAAGTTCAGTTCAAAAAATCTAAAGTCCAGATATTAGATGCAAAAGGCAATATTGTGGACATGGGTTCTAAGGAAAAGCAACTTTTATGAGCTCATTGCCCTTTCAATCACTTCAGATCTAGAGACAGGAAGGCTTTGGCATGAGTAGTTTGGCCACATAGGCTATGCTACACTGAAGGAAATGCAAAAGAAAGGGAAGGTTGCACATTTCCCTGCACTCACAAATAAGTGGAAGCCATGTAAAGCTTGTTTGATGGGCAAGCAAGCCAAGAAGCCACTTCCACATGAGACCAAAAATCGAGCAAAGGCACCTCTAGAGCTGGTACATGCTGATCTTTATGGTAAGATGTCTACTACTACTTTGGTGCAAGATCTCTCTACTTTATGCTGATAGTCAACGATTATAGTACAAAGATGTGGGTGTATTTCCTTTAGGATAAGGCTCAAGCTCTTGAAAAGTTTAAATTGGGCACAAGCTTGTAGAAAATGAATCAAGAAAGAAGGTCAAAAAGTTTTACACCGATCGAGGAGGAGAGTTCATGTCAAAGGAATTTGACAACTATTGCAATGATACTACTCCCCATACACCTCAACAAATAGTGTTGTAGAATGGCAGAACTGAACAATTGTTGAGATGGGACAGTGCATGTTGAAGGCAAAGGGGCTTCCCAATACATTTTGGGCTGAGGCAATAAATACAGTAGTCTATATTCGCAATCGGGGCTATACAAAGGCTCTCAAAGGGATGACTCCACAAGAGGCCTACTCGGGTAACAAAACCTTCAATTTCTCATTTTTGTACATTTGGTTGTGACTGTTATGCACACATTCCGTATGCAGTGAGAGCCAAACTAGATGCTAAGAGCAAGAAATAAATCTTCTAGGGATATAGCATGGAGTAAAAGGCCTATTAACTCTATGATGTAGGCAAAGAAGATCATCGTAAGCCAACATGTGGTGTTTGTTGATGAGTGACCACACTCAATGGTGGATACAGTTCCAACCACTTCATTATCAACTGAAGAAATAACTCGCCATTTGCTGAACCAATAGTATGAAGAAACTATCAAGGAAGAGGTGTTCTCTAATAGTGAGGACTAAGAAATCCATCATGTTGCACCAATCACACCACAATGAAAGCCACAACCAAGGTGGGTGCAGTAGCTCTTTGATGATCAAAACCTAGAATTTGTGCAAGAAAGTACACAACCCGGTGGACCTCGAAGATCAAAGAGAATAGAGGAGCAACGCTGATCAGCTGATCTCATTATTAACATGGCCTTGATGGCTAAGATTATAGAGATAGTCAAGGAGCCAGCAAACTTGGAGGAGGCACTAGGAGATCCAAAATGGAAGGCAGCTATGCAATCAGATTATGACAGCATAATGAAAGAATGACACTTGGGAACTTGTAAGTTGACTTGCAAAGAGAAATGTAATTGGTACAAAGTAGGTATGGTAAGCCAAATATAAAGCTGATGGTAGTCTAGAAAAGTATAAATCTCATCTTGTTGCACAAGGCTTCTCACAGGTGGAAGGTTTTGATGTAAGTGAAACTTTTGCACCCACAGCCAAAATGACCACTATCTATACAGTACATGCTATCACTGCTCATAACAAATGGGTAGTTTTTTAAATGGACGTTAAGTCTACATTCTTGAATGGGTAGGTTTATGTAGCTCAGTCACCAGGTTTTGAGTTGCCACATTCATAGAATAAAGTGTGTAGGTTAAAGAAGGAATTGTACGGGCTGAAATAGGCCCCATGAGCATGGTATCAAAGGATAGATAATTTTTTCGTAAACTATGGTTTTTTTAGAAGTGATTTTGATGCTAATCTCTATGTAATGAAGCAAGATGGAAAACAAGTTGTTATAGTCTTGTATGTGGATGATCTTGTCATCCACATGTGACCATGAGAAGATGGTCCAGCAAACACGCCAGCTATTGAGCTCTCAATTTGAAATGACAAATTTAGGGCTCCTGCACTATTGTTTGGCAGGTAAAATCTTCATCTCTCAACAAAAGTATGCTCAAGAGATTCTAAAGGCATTCGGCATGACTGAGTGCACAAGCATCATGTGGTCACACCCATGGAGGTGAATGCAAGGATTTCTACTGAGAATGCCTTACCATTGGTCGACATCAAGAAGTACAAAAGGCTGGTGCAAAGTTTGATTTTTCTTCGCAATACTAGGCCTGACATCAGTTTCGCATTTTGTGTCTTAAGAAGGTTCTTGAATCATCCCTGAGAGAACCAGTGGAACGCAGGCATGTGAGTTCTTAAGTACCTCAAAGGACACTAGATGAGGTCTCATGGTGACTGTTTGATGGTTAGGAGATGGTAGAAGGAATAAGGTACTCCTTAAGGGTTTGGGGGCAGTGCCCCCGATCTTGGGGGTCTAGGGGCAATGCCCCCAGGAACAGGGTCCGATGTCTATCAATAGGCCTTGTCCTGTGATGGTATGTCCTCCATTGCATGCGTGCGAGAATTCGTGTGTGAATTTGCTTATGCACACATGGTTGATGATATGTGATCAATGGTCTTTGTCCAGTGGTAAAATTCAAGAAAACTTGTGCCACCATTCTCACACTTAGTCACGAAATGTACTAAGTCAATATGCATTTGCCATCGCTAGCCCACTAGTGTGGTGAAATCGGTCTACTACAAAGGCCTCAACATCGTATGCCAATACCCCTACCTCAAGTCCTTCTCCATCCAAAGTCTATCTAGATCACCATCAAAGCTCTATTGGAGAGTGCACGGGTGGACAACACCATCAATTATATCTTATTTAGTGATACAAAATTTTTATTCTACTCTATTGTGCCTATTCTTTGGTTATTGTACTATCGTTGTCATCAAACGATCTCTACGGTGCTTCATATTTCTATACTTTGATTCCCTATGATTTCCCTCACTACCTAGTAAATTAGTAGCTATTTCTCCACCAAGAAGGCATCGAACGTAAGACGATGCAAGAGACAAATTTGGACACCCTGTCACTCTTGCCTAATCTAGTTACATGCATGCATGCAATTCAAGCTAGTCCCGACAATGGATTTTTCAATCCCCATTTATCCAAGAGGTAATTCTTGCTCTACTAACACTAGAGAATCTAAGTCCAAAGTCAAGGAAAATTTTCATGACACACAGGCCACCTACGAAGATGCCCCTAGAGCTCATGCCCCTATAGTGCATGCAAGTGCACAAAAACTTCTTACAAAGGGAAAAGAATTTATAAATGCCTTGGTGCCTACTTGTACATGTACACATGTTACTGTGACCCTCAATGATAAGCTTTTCAAATACTCTATTGACTTTCTCAAGATGCATGCAATTAATGGTCTCCTCTATGGCACCCATCTCCCAACATCGATCTTTGAAACATGGTTAATAGTAGCAAACTAGCTTTAAAAGGGAATGGTTGTTTTACCAATGTCAAATTTTTGCAGAAAGGCTACTCTGCTTTACTTTTTGTAAAGGCTAAAATGATAGATAAGGCACTTCAACAAGGGCTTTGGATAACTAGGAATCAGCCACTATATCTAGATTAATGGTCCCACTACTTCTCTTTAGATAACCAAAGATCAACCAAGACCCTCATTTGGGCCTTTATTCCTCTACAGTCTAGGCTCTTCCCTCTATAGTGGACTGGGAAAAGTTTAAGGAGTTGATAAAAAGTAGTTTTTAAATCCTAGAGGCAACAACCCCTGGTTTTGTGTACAAATGGGCATGGTAGAGGATTTGCCTAACTCTTCGTTATACTTATATTTTCAAAGACAAAAATGAGTCTAAAAAGGTGTTCCTAGCTCATTCTTTCTTTGTGATCTATCTATTCATATAATAAGGATTTTCCCCTAGAAGAAGGCAAGACCAATCCTATAATTGAAACCCCTAAGCCACATTTGGTACCCAGACATAAGTCGGTACCAAAGGTTCCTAAGCCCAATGGGCAAACATATACAGAGCCTCCTCATCCCCAACCCAAGGGCTAAAAAGTATCAAAAAAAGAATGGTAAATAAACCCATTGCTATTAGTAAATGTGAGAGGTCAGATTAACCCTTGCAAAGGTGAAGACTTTGAGGTCAGTTGATACAAAATTGGATTTGGTACTACACCAATCATGAGGAAGGAAGACATTCATTGCAATTAGAGTGCTCTACCTTTACAAAGCGGGCATTATTCAAAATATTTATGATAACATGATGGATAGCATTGTAGTGTGAAGTGAAGGGGGGGAAGTTCATAGTTGTCTTAGGCTATGCTCCCATACAGTCCCAAAGTAGAATTATAACATGGAAATATTTATCAATCTTAAGGGGAATATTTTATTTTGAGAGATTTCAATATGGTTGATGACATGGATAATAGATGATGAGATAGAAGGTGTGCAACTCTTAGGGGGGGAGGATGCTCTCCATCTAGTGGCATTCTCACCCCTTTTGAATTTGCTTGGAGCAATAGCCAAATTGCACCAATAGTAGAATGTAAGGCTAGATAGGATTTGATGAGCATGATAATTAGTATAATGGATTGGGTAAAAAATATCATTCTCATTCAAGGCTTACCCCAAGCTACTATAATTGAAGAGTATCCAAACCTAGATTATAGCATCTTGGAAAAATAACTTTATAAAATGTAGACGAGCAATAGTCTCCTATGATATGGCAATTGATAGCATCTAGAGGTTAAACTAAAAGGGGTTGTGGATGTGATGGAAGATGGTAAGACCCCAATGGAAGATGCATTTCCAATTGAATTAAACAAGAACCTTTGGGACCTTGTGGGCCCTTACCTCCTCCTTGTGTGGTAAGAGGGTATAAACAAGCAATCCCTTCCCCACCATTGCAATGGAGGAATAATAAAGCTTATCCCAAAGGAGGGTAGCAAGGACAAACTTTGCAACTGGGGACCCCTACCATGCATAATTGTAGCTAAAAATTTGTCGCAATACTTAGCTCTTAGGATTTAATAAAGGATGGAAATACAGATAGTCCAAGAGAAAAAAGGATTCATTTAAGACAAACACTTTGTTTTATAAATTGTCAACATTTGGGAGGGTTGTGAGTATTTCAAAATCACAAGACAAGACATTTGTGTCCTCAAGATGGACTTTGACAAAGCATATGATAGGCTAGAATGGGAATTACTCGTAGGGAGGAGGAGGAGGGAGGAGGAGAGGGAGAGGATGGGTTGCAAGGTTGAAGGAGAGGGGAGGAGGAGTTGCAAGATTAGGACATGCTTTTGGATGTGGAGGGTAAGGAAACATGGACACTTGAGACAATTGCTTGGAATACCAAAGTAGCACTCAACACAATGCCCCAAAGAGTGTGGGCTTTATTCCATTATGGGGTATTTATACAAGTTGGAGAGCTTCTCTCTCTACATGTAGGAATTGTAAGACATTCTCTCTCTACATGTAGAACTTGCATATAGAAGTTGCATGTAGGAGTTGCATGTTGCATGTAGAACTCGCATGTAGAACATGCATGTAGGAATCGCATGTAGGACTTGCATGTAGGAGTTGCAAGTAGAAGTTTTGCAAGTAGAACATGCATGTAGGAATTGCATGTAGGACTTGCATGTAGGAGTTGCATGTAGAACTCACATGTAGGAATCGCAAGTAGAACTTGCATGTTGAGGATTCCTAAGAGAGATTATTCCTAGCCTAATGCAAGTACAAGCAGAGCTTTGCCGCTACTCTACACACACTATGTACTACCTAAGTCCATGTTGGCATAGAGACAACATACTCTCGGATCCATTTTATTACCCATCCTTGGGTTATGGCTTATTGTGAGCACATACCTGGGTTGCCATGTGTGGACCACAATCTTGGTGGTCGATTTGCTTGTACAATGATCCTGGCTCTTAGGACCGGGCACTTATTTGCTGTATGATTGGCCATGCAGTGTGGGCACCAGACATTTTCTCATCGTGGATAAGTCTGAGGTGGCGGCTGAGACGAGTGAAGCTTTCGTTCCATGGCCTGTAGCATGTCTTCTTTTAGCTTCATGATCCTCATTTGATGTTTTAGCAGTGGACTTGGATTTGCCCTTTTTAGAGCACTTATCCCATGCACTGGATCTTCCATCATCACTGTTGGTATCAGAGTAGGTCATGCCATCCTCGATGTCAATGGCTACCACATGAGCAGCACTGAACGTTTCATAGCTGTTAATCTTTTTCATATCCTTGTGGATTTTCTTCCTTAGTCCTGTAATGAACCAGGCCGTGAGGTACTTTGCATCGGGGTGCGGGTCACATTTGGCAATTAATCTTTTCATCTTGCCCAGATACATGCATACATCTTCTCGATGGCCTTGTTCGATCTTGCTTAGTTGGAGAGCGGGATCATCTTGTAGTCTCTCCGTTTGAAAGCACCTTTTAAATTCTGTTTGAAGTAAGTCCCATGTGGCTCGCTCTTCCACTAGGTCTAGGTACCATTCAGATGCTTCATTGGTTAAGGCCATGGGAAACCAAGCCACGTTGGTTTCATTGGATTGATCTCCACCTGCTCGGCATGCGGCATCAAAATGCTAGAGGAATCAGGCTAGATCTCCCCTACCATTATATTTGGGATGTTCCAATTTTCCCAGGGGGCGCCTGCCTTATGTCTTCTACATCCTCCTACTGCTATAAAAATATAAAAAAGTTATGAGATGTACACATCCCCAATAAAGGCTTACACAAGCATAGAAATATAAAGATAAGATTTCATACATGCTGTAATGTAGTCATATTTTTAGGTTGCTCCCCAACATTATTAATGGTTTTTTCATTAGATTGCATAGAAGTATACAGTTAAGGTTTCATACATGCTTTCATTAGAGTGAGTCTCTCCTCCTCTTGGAGCAAAAATTTAAAAAGAAAGGTTTCATACATGCTTTCATTAGAGTGAGTCTCTCCTCCTCTTGGAGGAAAAATTTAAAAAGTTATGAGATTTACACATCCCAAATAAAAATAAAAGTTTAAATAATCATAGAAGTATAAAGATAGCATGCTTTCATTAGACTCAGTCTCTTCTCCTCTTGGAGGAAAATATAAAAAAGTTATGAGATTTACACATCCCAATTAAAGGCTTGAACAAGCATACAAGTATAAAGATAAGGTTTTATACATGTTGCAATGTAGTCATATTTTCAGGTTGTTTCCCAATGGTAGCAATTAGACGCTGAATACTCTCAGTCCGAAACACTAGTAGATTGGCTTCTATATATGATTCCATTTTGACTGGTAACTTCAAATAAAAAATCTCTCTAAAAAACAACATGCAGTTGTAGGCAACTCTCCACCCACAGCTGTGCCCATCTTTTTGCTCCACTGGTAGACGTCGTTTGAATTCTACTTGGTCTTTTTGCTCCGTGGTTGTTCTGATAGCAGATACTAGCCGATATGCAGCATTGTCCATCATGACATATTAAATATATTAATATGTCATGATCATAAGATACAAAATAAGAAAGTAATAAAAATATTAAGAGAATAATTACCGTGGGGAGTTGGCAGAGAGTTGGCATGATAGCCTTCCATTGAATTCACAAACCACAAACAGTTGACTTCAAGGTCCCAAGCGATCAGATTCCAATGTGAGCTACACGACCAGATTAAAAATGATTTTTGTTTTACACAAATTTGCCAAAGAAATAGTAAAAATAAGGTTGGAGTTCATACTTACTCCTCATGATAAGGCATAAAGATGACTCGCGTAGGTCGATTGAGAAGTTGGTATCTGCTATCAGAGAAACAAGATAGTACAAAGACTCGCTAGACTTCCAAAAGCGTTTAGTAGTAGAGCAGGAAGATGGGCATAGTTGTGGGTGGAGTTGCCTATAACTGCATGTCGATTTTCAAAGAAATTTTCTCACTTAAGCCACAGGTCTCATCGGAAGACTCTTTGGAGCTTAAATATTCAGAGGAGGATATACAATTGTTTAGGGCTAAAATCATTTGAGACCTAATTGCTGCCATTAGAATACAACATGCAACTGAAGCAATATCAAAGCTTGCATTTAAGGAAGAGGAGGCTGAGTCTACTGTGAAAGCACTACACACTACAGAAGAAGTAGAGACTCAGTGTACACCTACAGCACCACAACCTCCACTGGAAGCATCATAAGAGTTGCCACAGCCTCCGCTTGCATTTAAGGAAGAGGATACTAAGTCTACTCCGAAAGCACTACATACTACAGAAGAAGTAGAGACTGAGTGTACATCTAGAGCACCACAGCCTCCATTAGAAGCATCAGAAGAGTTGTGATGCATGTATGATGTTGTGTTTGTATATATGCATGAGGAGCATATTCTCATGATGTTGTTTATTCCATGAATATTATGGTTGACATTTATTTGTTGCAATGTATGAATCATGATGTAGTTTTTGTTAATTATACACCAATTTGTGACTTATTACTTAAGTGGCATTTAGTCATGATATTTATATATTTATTTCATGCACACAATTTTATGATATGAATGTGTGATGATGTGATTATTTGGAAATATAACCTTGTGTGATGAGAATTTTGATATGAATATGTGATGATGTAATATTTGTAATATATTTCACTCCAAAGTATCAATTCCCAATGCTCCACTCACTTAAAGTACATCATTCCCAATGCTTTGCAAAATTTTATTCAGTTGGACAATCTCCACTCACTTAAAGTAGAGCATTCCCAATGCTTCTCTCACTTTATTCCAACCCTTATCCTTATCATAATGAACACATCGTGCCTTAGTGCACTTGTATTCCTCCATCCTAGTCCTTCCACAAACACTCTCTTATTTCTTACATCCTAGTCCTTCTGATTAACTTGTATTCGTCTTTCACTTTATGTCTTCCCTCACTTTCTATCCCTTCAAGACACTCTCTTATTTCTTACATCCTAGTCCTTCTGAATAACTTGTATTCGTCTTTCACTTTACGTCTTTCCTCACTTTCTATCGCTCTCTCACTTGTAATATATTTCACTCCAAAGTATCAATTCCCAATGCTCCACTCACTTAAAGTACAACATTCCCACTGCTTTGCAAAATTTTATTCAGTTGGACAATCTCCACTCACTTAAAGTAGAGCATTCCCAATTAAGAAGATAAGAGAGACCAAGATGAGATCTTCTAGGAGCTAATGTAAGGTGTTTTTTGACACCATATGGCTTTGAGTTATATGATCTACTTCTTGTACAAATGTGATGTGCTCTCTTTTAAATGTACTCTAGTTTTGAGAGACCAATGATGAGATCTTCTAGACTTTGGGTTATTGAGAAGATAAGAGAGACCAAGATGAGATAGACTTCTAGGGCTGTGAGCTAATGTAAGGTGTTTTTTGACACCATATGGCTTTGAGTTATATGATCTACTTCTTGTACAAATGTGATGTGCTATTTTTTAAATGTACTCTAGTATTAATAACATGTCATGCCATTTTTTCTAATTTGATTTTTAAAAATCTTACTTTTTGTCTCTTTTAATTATGTGATGTTCTCTATTTTTAATGTACTCGAGTTTTAATAACATCTCACATCATTTTTTCTAATTTGATTTTTTAAAATCTTCCTTTTTGACTCAATGTTTTGTTTTATAAGAGCCTCTTTTTTTTAAATGTTTTATCCAAAATTATCTCACAAAATGAATTTGGACAGTGCACCAGTCCAAAATTAATGAAATAGGTGTTTCTTCTTTCGAAGAGGATAGACCCACACTTTTCGTGTAGCATGATCAATGAAAGTAGCAAAGTAAGAAGCACCATGCAATGAGATAGTAGGCATAGGTCCACACACATCACTATGAACCAACTCCAATGGGTCAAGCCTTTTCTTGCCTAAAGATTTTTTATGTGAAGACCTTGTTTGCTTCCCATACATGCAATGCTCACACATGCTACAATCTGAAAAATTAAACACGGGAACATATTGCAAACTAGAAAGTATCTTCATTCCTATCATGCTCATGTGTCCCAACTGACAATGCCACAAAGAGACGGATGGCTGCTCGGTCACATTGATTACATTATCTCTTATGCATGACACATGCATTGAGTTCAATGTTCCATGCTTGGAACCTCTAGCAATCACGTGACCCTTTGCTAATTTTCCATGTACTCTTGCCAAAAAACACATGATAGCCATCATCATCAAGCTATCCCGCACTTATCAAGCTCTTTTTCAGATTTGGAACATGCCTAACATTCTTGAGTACAAATGTAGAACCATTAAGAAGAGACAAGTGGATATCTTCCAGTCCAACAATGTCACATGGATAATCATTTCCAAGTCTCACGGTTGCTTTCTTTCCTGCATCATAAATGGTAAACCACTCCCTATGTGGAGTGACATGGAAAGATGCTCCTGAGTCTAGTATCCAATTCTGTGACAATGCGTCATCACTAGTCACAAGAAAAGCATGTTCAAACATAGAGACATAATGAATGTCACCCTCATCACTATTGTTACTTATGGCATTCACTTCCTCTATATTGACCGTGGATTTCTCTTCCTTCTTGGGCTTCACATTAGCTTTGCCTTTGCCTTTATCGTTCTTCCATTTGTAGCAATCCTTTTTGAAGTGGCCTTTCTTCCCACAATAGAAGCATTCAAAATCCTTTTTGGCATGGGATTTTCCTCTAGATTTGCTTCTAGACTTGCTTGTATTTCTATCGTTGTATTTCCCCCTGGAATATGACCTCCCTCTCACATTGAGATCACTTGAACTTTTAGTTCCAGCATTGTTCTTTCTATTTACCTCCTCAGTGAGAAGGCTACTCTCAACATCACTGCTTGTCAGGCCTCCTGCACAGGCTGAATTGCTTATAACAGTCCTAAAAGTGTCCCAACTTTCAGGAAGGGTGACCAATAAGAACATTGCCTTAACTGAGTCCTCAAAGGCAATTTTCTGAGGTGAAAGTTGACTTAAAATTGTGTTAAACTCATTTAAATGGCTAGACATTGAAGTCCCTTCTTCCATGCAAAGATCTATGAGTTTCTTCAGCTAATACACTTGACAAGCGGCAACCTGCTTCTCATAAAAATCATGCAACTTTGTCCACACACCATAGGCACCACTTGCAGTATCTTTCACATTGAAATACACCGATTTTGAAACTGTGAGCATGATCGTGGAGCGTGCAAGCTCATCCAATTCCTTCCACTCTTCATCATCTTCCCAATCCTTTAGCTTTATGCCTTTGCGTTTTATAGGCTTTACTTGCTTCTTCTGCACCAGAACATTGTAGATTTGCTCCTTCCAATAGGAGAAGTTTGTGCCATCCAACTTCTCAATGTTAAACAATGCATTCTCTAGTGCTGAAGCCATCACAATGGATGACAGAACAACCAAGATACATTGCGCCAATGTACCAAACTCAAGCCCAAAAAATATCAACTGCAATGACAACAGCCACACTGTCACTATCACAAATACATGTTCTGTTGTAAGTGACCTCAGGGCATCCAAAAACTAGCCAATAGCTTTTGCACGGTAGCTCCGATGCAAAAAGTGTGAATAGAAGAAATGTAGCTTGTAGACAACTCTACAACTTCTCAGTTTACAGTAAGTCCAAAATCCTTACAAATCTCCTTATATTTGCTATTGGATACCACCACCTGCAAACTTTAACTACTGTAATAATAGTCTGCAACAATTTTCGCCTGTTTTGAACTGTCAATATCTTCCCAACCGTAACTTGGTTGCCTTTGCTGTAAACACCAAAGTTGTAGACAACCAATAGACCTACAAACTTCTAATTTACTACAAGTCAAAACTCATTATGGTTTTTTTAATATTCACTGCTGAAAGTGCTGAAAGCAGGTTCCTCCTCACTTCTTCTAGCTGCTATCATAAACTGTCAAAACTATAAATCATGGGCATACCAGGCATCATAACTTTTTCTCTATATCTCGAATTGAAATGCTTTCAGAAACAAGATTGTAGATTGTCCAAAAAGTAAAACTTCTTAGTTCAACTCAAAAGACAATTCCTCATGGATTCTCTGATATTCACATATGAAAACAACCACCTGCTCACTTTTTACTGCTGTCACGACTGCAAACAATCATCAACTTTTCTTGGAGCATTTGAGGCATAAACTCCAATCAAATAGCCCAACAATTCTGAAAATTATTGTCTAAAAAATTCCCTTAGTGGGAAGAGTATTGCACTCACAAAAAATAATCCCTTTCTGGGATACAAGACAGCTTCAAAAAAACACTGCTCACTTATGCTCACTTTCTCAGCTAAACAAAGGCTCAATATGCATCAATTGTAAGCAATCACTTTCAGCCAACCTTTGGCTTGATATGCATCAACTTGAAGGCATAAACCCAATTGAAATCTGAATGTACTAGCCGCCTTTGATTAACTAGAGTCCGCCACAAGCAAAAGACGTTTTTGCTTTCGGGCCCCAAAAAAGCAACTTCTAGTGGTTGAAATTGCAGAGCAACATGTCGTTTTTTACCGTAGATATATAATATTCCTTCTCCCCCGCTCAAACAAGGCAATAGATTGCACAGTCGAGGCAACCTGATATATACGGCTGAAACAGTAAAAACGAGCTAGTATATGTCAAAATACAGCTCCCAGGGACAGCCCACGGGCAGTAGGATACTCCACACAACAAATTCGGGCTCTTGGCATAGCAACACCGCAATGCTATAGTCTCCTTGTTGGCTTTGCTCAACCAAGCTCTGATACTAGTTGATGGAGAGGAGGTCTTATCGGAGAGCAACAAAGAAAGGGAGAACACCGAAATTGTGGGTGCCAACTCACCCAGATCAAGGTAAGCTCTTATTATTAATGTATGGTACAAAGGGGTATAGACTGGGCCATTGGCCTTTACCCCAACAATCAAGTATTAGGTAGTATCTCGAGGGGTAAACTACTAAGAAACCGGATGTACCATGTGTTCAAGGGGAATTTAAAAAGCCCCTCAACTAAAATTTTTCTTCTAATAAAACCACTCCTCTTTACTTATGAGCTAACATATATTTTTCTAAAATTAATTTAAAAAACCCTACTAATATTGTAATCTTATTAATCTTTTTCGAAAAGTTGATTTAAAATACCCCTCCTTATGAATGCATGTGGTACATTACAAATTTTGAGGTGAGCCCCCCGAGGTTAGTATAGACACTGATGATACAAGTGAGTTGGGAATAGAGCTACAGATAGATCTATTTGGCATGATGGACTTGGCTAAAGATGTAGCCTTTGATGTAAGTACTACTAATTGATTCTTTTGCCATGGAGAGTGTTTCTTATCCTTCTTCCTTTCACTCCCGTGCCATACTTATACTACATCAAAATTCATACAGTAAGTTCATTGTGATATGTCAATATTTTGACCTCAACCTTAGTGTATTTGTTGTTAAATTTTTTATCTTTAAATTGATAAAAGTTACATATCAAAAGGAATTTGGATCCCATTGCAAATTAATATGTAATTTTGTTAGAAATGCTATTTTTGAATGGGCATCCATAACGACACCCATATCCCAATTCATTTACATAATATCATGAATATATGAGTAGTTTGATCCCAAAGTCGATGTACATGTTCTTAGAATTTTAATCTTCAAAATGTTCAAATTTGCATGTCAAACTCATTTTAGTGTAATAAAATTATGTTTTGTAATTCTTGTGAGTAATGCCAAAGTCGGTAAGTATGTTGGTGTTGAGAGGAAGTGATTCTATTCATAGATCATAGATATAGTTGCTCCCAAGGAAGTGATTCTATTCATAGATCATAGGCATATATATAGTTGAGGACTAGGCTGAGTTAGGGCAAGCTATATATAGCTCTAACACCCCCACTCAAACTAGGCCCTCTAGCTACGGATGAAAAAACCCTTGGGGAGTACAAGGGAAAAACCCGAGCCACTATATATATCTATGTGAAAATATATATACAAAGGATGGCCATATGTCGGTTTGAATGATACTGCAATGTAATGTTTGATGATACGGTGCAAATTGCATGTGGATAGTACAAAGGCATAAGACAAGCACTTGTCCATAGTACAGTGCAAAGTATAGGCGGTATGTTTGGTGCATGATACAATGCAAAGTATGTGTGAAAAATAGAAAAATCTGCTTGGAAATCTCAACTTGTTTGATATAGTGATGATGCATAATCAGGGCTTGAGATCTTCAAGTTCTATGCTTGAGCTCTTCAAGTTCGATGTTGGTATACTTTTTGGTATACTCGTTGGGCTTTTACACATAGTGATCCTTGGAGGTGTGCAACTTGTCAATGTTGGTCACTCTATTTATCTATTAAAATTTGGTTACAAATGTTTATCTATGTCACTTTTTTAATTTCAAATTAAAAATCTAATTTGAATGGACAAGGTTAAGGAATCTGGCTTCGGCATAAAAGCAAAAATTATTGGAGTGACATTTTATGCAAGAAAAACCATTTATTGTTATGGAATAAATTGGTTCTTTAGAGGGTGTCTGAACATCCAAACGCGTGGTGTAGCAAGAAATGGCATTTCCTTGCATAAAATAAAACCTTTATCAACTTTTGCTTCTACTTTGAAGTCAAATTGATTTAGATTTTCCAAAATTTGATGATGGGTTTTCTAAATTAATCTGAGGAAATAATAGACTCTCACTCTTTTGTGTTCTTAATGCAAATCATAAGGCTTAATGAAATTTTGCAAGATTTCTATGTTCTCTTGGAGCGTAATCCATGAGTGATGTAACTTGCCCTCAAAGATCCAAGATTTATACACAATTATGCTCTTATAAAATTTTATATGCATTATAATGTGAATGAAGAATAGTAATACCACCTATATCATAAGCATACATTAATAAATTTCCACATGTAAGGAATAACTTAACAGACAACTCATTCTTAAGATTTATGTTGTAGCTTGTATTTACCCAGTCACATGTTTCATTGAATAGGGGATCAAACTTGATATTTGTAGAGTGCTATAGTATGACCCTTAATTTTTATATTTTCACTATTATTATGGGTGATTTGAATTTGTCATGACACATTATTATTATTGTTGGTTTGAATTTATGTCATGACACATGAACAATTTTTTTTCCTTAAGAGAAATGGAAAATCTTGAAAGACTTTAGTAGTTTACATGAATAAAGAAACGCGTAGCATCTAAAGTTTTCATTTCATAGCATGTAGGTGGATTTTTTAAAAAATGATTAGCATGTTGTTGTACCCATGTTCTTATTGAAAGTGCTTCAAATAATGTAACAATATAATTTTTTCTAGCATGGAGGAACCTATTTTCTTCTTTGTGAGGAAGTACATGGAGAAGGTACTTTGATGTCTAATGACCTCATGACATCAAAGCATGACCTGATTACAATTGTTAGAGATTTTTTATACATGAGTAGATGTATACTGGCTCCTGAATTGTAAAATTTTCAAGGTATTGGATTATATATTAGTGAGTTGACATATTGGGACATCTCGGTAAGTGAAGAAAAACCATCACATCTACGATAGAAAAAATTCAAGGTTCTAGCGGTGTTTAAATATAGTATTTTGCATAATGGGACGAAGCATTAAATAAAAGTGGGGACGTGGCTATTTTAGCAAGAGTGGTGTCATACAAGAGTCAAAGAGAGCATCCATCTCTAGAGAGAAAGTGGCTTGGGGGTGTTGAGAAATTTGGTGTCGTATAATACTAAGAGAAATTATGTGATTGGTAGAGTGGCTTGCGTCAATGGGTTGGAAAAAGATCATGTTGATCATATACTCTAGATAGATTAGGCAAGGTTTTAGAAAGTGGGTGAGTCCCTTATCCCCTTCTAAAACTTCTTTCCCAACTGAAAGCAATGACAAGGCTTAACATAGAAGCATTTACATATTGAGACTTATAAATAAAATCTTTAAATTGTATTCCTTGAAATGAAAGGGAGCCTAGATCCCAACCTTGAGACCCAGCAAAGCGGGTCGCTAGCCCATGTCAGGTTACTCATTTATTTAATGCTCCGTCCCACTTTTATGTATGTATGTATGTATAATATATCATATTATATATATATATAATACAATATATAATATTATATATATATATCTATATCTATCTATATATATTATATATAATATTATGTCTCTCTCTCTCTCTCTCTCTCTCTCTCTCTCTCTCTCTGTGTCTCTCTCTCCATAGCTGGCTTGTATTAACTCAAGGGGCAACAAAAACCGCAGATTACAAAAAGTGGCCAAAAGTGGGAGTATATATATATATTCATATATTTACACTTATATGTTTATGTTAATATTATATATTATATACTATATATATAGATATAAAGTATATTTTATATAATATATAATATTTAATATTATAAATAAATAAATCTATATATATATAAATTTGGACCGTACATGTTGCATGCATTAAAATTTGGAATCAGTAGTTCAACTAACTCCTCTTTATATCCTGAAGAGAGCCCACTAGATCGATTATCATTGTATGCATCAAGCTTTGGAATCACTAGTTCAAGCAACTCCTCTTCATATCATGAACCGAAGAGCCCAGGGCCCGGGGGGACTGGCTTGTAGCGGCTCTAAACGATTCCTTTGCATGTACGTTCATTTGTTTAGCGATTCTCGTGTTCTATTCTTAAACACAACGCGATGGTCTGATTTTCATCTAGCCACTGAGTGCTATGGACTTCGTCAACGCTTGGAATGCAGCCTTTGTGGCCTTGCTCCTGATGCTTTTCTGCCTGTACCGAATCTCCTCCCTTCCCTCCACTAAACGTCCTTCCACACTTCGCATTATCCCCGCTCCCCCCGCTTGGCCTATCATTGGCCACCTCCATCTCCTCACCAACTTTCCCCACCAGAAACTCGCCCAACTATCCGCCCATTACGGTCCCCTTTTCAGCCTCCGCCTCGGTTCAAAACCTGCCATCGTCGCCTCCTCCGCAGCTCTCGCTAAAGAGTTCCTTTCCGCTCACGACCAATGCTTCGCAAATCGCCCCACATTCGAATTCTGTAACAGCTTGCTATATGGCTATGGCAACGGAATCGCGTTCACTAATTGTGATTCCCATTGGAGGGAGATGCGGAAGACATTTGCACTAGAGCTTTTCTCCCCAGCAAAGCTTCGACAGCTTCAATATATCAGGGAGGAGGAGGTTGCTTGCCTTCTTGAGAGTATCCGCATCGAGTCTCAGGAAGGGAAAGTAGCGATTGATATCGCCAAGATGGTGGCCGTCCTGGTAGCGAACAGCCTATGTCGCATGCTTCATAACAAAAAGGCATCCGAGTCCACTGCAAGCGGTGGTGACACCCTACAGAATCTCACAATGGAATTGGGGCATGTGGCGTTGCCCACCATAGGAGATTACATTCCCTGTCTTCGTTGGTTAGACCTCATACCCAGGCGACGCATGAAAAATCTACGTAAGCGTTCGGACAAAATCACAGAATCAATCCTGACCGAACGGAAACTTGCCATGGACGAAAACCCAAGTGACTTAAAGAACGACTTCCTTCAGGTGCTCGTTTCAAAGGGAATCAGCGCAGGACTCAGCAACGACAAAGTGAAAGCCGCGATACTGGTAAAGTGCGCTTCAAGATTAGTTGCTGTTTGCAGATTGAGAAAACTTGGCTAAAGCCCATTGACACCACTCTTCTCAAAATTGACTCTTTCACCTTCCTCATGTCTTACTACTGCTCAGGAAATGCTCGGCGCTGGCATTGACACATCTATTATCACTGTAGAATGGGCCATGGCGGAGCTACTTCGAAATCCCCGTTGTCTACATAAGCTTCGGGATGAAATCGACAACGTCGTACGAAGCGGGCGCATGGTGATCGATGCTGACTTGCCCGCTCTGACGTACCTAAAGCACGTAGTCAAAGAAGTTTTTCGTCTGCATCCGCCAGCGCCGTTGTTACTCCCACGCATCTCCTCCCAAGCATGCAAAGTGGGGGACTACACAATACCAGCACACACGCAGTTATTTGTGAACATATGGGCGATCGGAAGAGACCCACAACTTTGGGAAAGGGCCGAGGAGTTTTATCCCGAGAGATTTGCCCAAATGCCAATAGAACTCCGTGGACAGAATTACGAGCTCATACCATTCGGTGCAGGGAGGCGGATCTGTCCGGGGTTGCCTATGGGTCTGTCGACAGTGGAGGTGACTCTGGCCAATTTGGTGCACAGTTTCGATTGGGAGCTTCCACAGGGGCAAACTCCTGAATCTATTGACATGAAAGAGAAAGAAGGTATCGCTGCGGCCAAGGCTATGCCTGTGCTTGCCTTTGCAAAGACAAGATTCTGACTGAAGAAATGACAATCTAACGCCATAAAGTCCATACTATGCAATCATGCATAGTAAGGGACTATCATAAATGTATGTTGATAGCAAGGATGTTTTTATCGAAGCTATGCTTATATATTAATATAAAATATTGGTAAAAATTTTCAAGCTCATTTTTTTAGTTTCACAATATTGGTAGAATGTAGTACTTTTTAATATATTTTCTTTTGAATTTGAAGGAAAAAATGTAAACCTTGGCAAAACTTTAAATTTTTACTTGGACAGCACTAGGACGTTTTTTAAAATTCTGAAATCCTGTGCTTCCACATGGCACAATATACACCCTTAGATCATTAGTCTATATTGAGAACATGTACTCCAAAAGCTATAGGCTTGAAAAGCCCAAAAGCTTACAAAGCGTAAAAAGCCCATGCTCAAACCTTTAAATATATGTGAAGGATGAATCGCTGCTCACTCACCGTTAATGATCTTCTTGCTCCCAGGTATGTACTATTGTTTTTTTTCCTTGATCTGAGGTTAAGTGCCAATTCAAGTACTTCTTGACGATCTCCATCTGTAAAGCTTTCAATGTTGTCAGCCAATGTTGTTCAAAATAATCCGCAAGTGGAGCTGCTCCAATTGCCCATCACCTTTTTGGTGAAATGCTGCTGGAGATGTGATACGTCGGCTTCTAAGTGCATGTTCATCCTTGTTCTCTGATCAAGCCAGCGAATGATGTCTTCGAAAACAGCCTCCACACTGCCTTCCGGCTCCCCAAAAGTAAGCCCGTGCCACATCCCTTCAAATATCTTGATCGTTTTGTCTTTGCTTCGAGAAATCTCGTACAATTCCATGCTGATGTTTGGATCTGTGACCGAATCATTGTTGCCGTGTAACACCAGAAACGGAATTGTTACCTCCCCAAGCTGCTTCTCCAAACCCATGCTTGCGTTTAGTAGTTCCACCGTCTTCAGCCTTGGTGTGCCTTGGTATATGTAGGGATTGCATCGAATCTCCTCCACTTTCCATGGATTTTTGAAACTGGATTCAATTACGTCTCCTGAAGGCACAATCTTCCACGTAGGAATCACATATGTGAGCTTCTTCAAAACGGAGGTGACAAATTCAGGTGGCTTCATGTCTTCCGAGATTTTGCACATAGGAGCGATTAGAACTACGCCATTCCAACTTTCAGGTTGCTTTCTGTGGATCAGCAACGCCAAGGCACCACCCATGGATTCACCGTATAAAAACGCTTGTTTGCCTTTGTACCGCTCGCAATCTCGGACACTCTTCATAAACGACACGCAATCGTCGATAACGTCGTCGAAATTATTGATAAAGCATCGAAGACCCTCAGATTTGCCATGGCCTTCAATGTCGATTCCAAACACAGCATAACCGGCTTGAGCGAGCCACACTCCGACTCCTTTCATGTATATACTGCACTCCATGCCGTATCCATGACACAAAAGAATCAAAGCTCGAACTTCTTTGTCGACAGGCGACCATCGGCATGTAAACAGCTTCATGCCGCGAGAATTGAGAAAGAACTGCTCTGCATAGCTAATGCCTTCTAAATCAGAACCCATCTTGTGAGAGTAATTTGCGCGAAGATGAAAGTGGATTTGAGTCCGATGTTTCCGTGGGAAACACCCTTATTGACATGTATGGCAAATGGGGAAGCCTTGAGGATGCACGTAAGATTTTTGACTGTTTGCCACAGGAGGATGTTATTACTTTGAGTGCAATGATAGAGGTGTGGTTTAACAATGGCTATGATAATGATGCCCTGCAACTTTTTGAACAAATGCAACATACCAGCACAGAACCTGATCAGGTCATATTTGTATGCATCTTGAAAGCATGTCGCAGTATAGTTGTCCTAGAAATCCATTGACAGATTTCCGAAACTCGATGGTAGACATGATTCTGCAGAAGCAAATCTATACGGCACCTGATTTTGAGGAGCTGCTACAATGTTTTCTATCACTTAATTCTCTAGAGCACCATGAAAGCATAGTCGAAGCATTCATAGAGGTATGGGATAAGGTTTTCCAAGATCGCTGTGCAGCAAGCAACCCAGCTCTACAAATCCACATCTCATGATCTCGATATTATCTTCCATCATCTTAAAACCTTCCCAATTACCCTAAACTACTCTCTATCTTAAGCTTTTACCAAATCCATCCATGTTCTCTCTAACTTTGATCTTCGTCCTTTGACTAATTACATGAATTGAACAGCTTCTTCTCTTAAACGTCTTGAAATTTTAAGCAAGATGTCTTATTTCTGCTACAATTATGCTTTCTCCATTGTTCCCCCACATCTGAGACCATACTTTTGTTATCTACATTTGGAACCAGATATCTTTAGAACTCTGAATACTTTCGTGGTCAACTTTATCTTGCAAAATGGCAGCCCAACTTCCCTAAACGTCTTCTCCGTTGTCTGAAACCTATAGATGTTAGAAAGTGTGTTGTCTGAAACCTATATATGTTAGAACGCTGAAAGTGTGTTTACTGTCGTGCCACAACAATCAACACAATAAATAAACAATTCTTGAAAACTGAAAATACTAACGTTATCATCGTCCCAATTTGGAAAACTCCCTCCTTTGTGTTCTAAGATTTCTAACCTTAGGTTTTCATTGTCTAAAGTCTTCAAATTTTGCTTCACTAGGCTATGCAATCCACGGTTCGGCTTTACAACTGGAAGCTTCATTTTTATTGTTGGATTTTCACATGTTCTATAGCTTGACATTACATCTTCACACATCTTCGAGCACTTGTAGTTACAATTTTTACCTTTGTAAGATTCGGGAAAATTACGACTATGGAAACATAAAAGTGCGTATATTCAAAATCTTTGATCGCTGGATTGTGTATAGCTTTTGTGCTTGAATTTATCATCTTTAGGAAATTACACATATGCTAACCAACATATCCAAACATGCAGAACATGAGGAATGCATATTGACTAATCATGATTGTTTTTCAGATTCCAACATTCCAACAAAGAAATAGGCGACTTCTTGTCAAGTTGTTGACGTCACAAAGGATACTCCACGTAAGTAGAATGTACGGTCATTTCAATTCTGAAATGTTTTTGCACCATCTGTTGCTGTGGTTCGCATTAATGCGCTACACCTCCAACACTGGAGGTGACTATTCGAAACGGGGGAATGGCACGTTCCCCTATGATATATAATTTTTGGAGAGACATGTGCCGGCTCTCCACCATACATTACGTATGGTTTTTTTTTTAACACCTCATCTTGAGCACGCACACTTCTTCGCACATTTTGTTTCTGCAAGGGAACATTACATTTGCTTGGTTCGACCAACATACTAATCATGTTTGCAACACTTCTGTTTTCGAGATGTTTGCAGCCTCCAAATGAGTGTCTTCTCCTAAAGGTACGCACAACAAAGTGTATTTGCTTGATTCAAGTTATTTTATCAATTCCTTCACCTTCTAAAGATAAAAGTTCAGTCCATTTTGATTTTCCTGTTGCATTTAGACAAAACCACGTGAGTGAAATTATAGCAAAGTTTCGGATCATATTTATTATTAATCCCTGTAGATTTTTAAACCCAAATATAAGACATCGATTCATGTCACGATGTAGAAATGACCACCAGAAACTCCTTCGAACATGGCCATTCGTCAACGAGAGCAGCTAGAGGTCAAGCTATTCAACTTGATATGACATCAAGAAAGATGTCCTTGAGGCCAGCTACGTCATCGTGGTTGACCATTGCAGATAGATAAAAGCAATAGGTTTGTAATTACGCTGCTATTTTCTCTAGTCTTGAAATGTGCGGTGTTTGTGACATAACCATGCTACTATCTGCAAACCAAAGGATCGTTTCTTTGCAAGGCATAAACATCTCGAGCCATAGCGCCACAATTAGAACCATGATACTTTTGGATGCTTGCAGAAAATATGACATACCAATTCGAATTTGCCGTATGTGAACTCGCTCTTTTTTTAAAAAACACACACAACAAATTCGATTTGCCGTATGTCTACTTCTACGTGATTGATCTTAGGTTATCTACTATGCAATTGAACATCAATCTTCTGCATCATGTCTGACAATGTGATTAATGTGAACCTCAACAAGATAGCAGAAGAGAGAAGTATTCATCAAGAGCCCAGCTGGCCAAGCAAGCTAGTTTTGAATAAAAGTTTCAAATCCTCGTTTAGCTTCTTAACGAAACTAACTTGAAAAAATCATCCATGGTTGATAGTAAACATAGAAACTCAAGAGTCAAAATTCATAGAGGTTAAGAGGCTACTAAAGAGGTGGGTGCCTTAAAAGAACAAGGTGAATTACATTCAATAGGCCTGCATAATTTAATTTATGTTTGTATATACAAGGAAGTGGTCTGACTAGTATATGAAGTTTGTTCCATATGTTGTGTTTTTTGTTTTTCCATATGTGGTCAATTGTGAAACCATGAATAGTTGTTGGTTCTTTTATTAATTGTATGAAATTATATTTTGTTATGAATTTTTGAAGTTGTGATGAAATTGATAAGTTGTCACAATGAATATTGAAGTCTCCTAGAATTGTAGTTGGAAAATGTTGTTTTAATTTCAAAATCATATATTCCAAGATATTAATAAGCATTGATTGTGGTGAGGAAGGGTGTTTATAAACATTAATGACTGCAAATTTTGAACCTTCATATGTTTTGAATATTGTCAACAAACACTCGCACCTTGTTTTTATAATATATTCGTGCATTTACAATTGTACATTACTTTTATAACATGTTGCAATTCCAACTCCATTGTTGTTTTGCAAAGTTGTGAAATTTTCTAGAGAGAGCGATTCATTATTTTGGCAATGAAGTTCTTGGAGGCACAAGATTGTGGCGCTCATTAGGCTTTTGTCGGAAACAATGTCTTCATAGTGTGAAGATAATGCTCTAGTATTCAAAGATTGAAGTGTCATTGTGTGGGTTTGTTTATAGAGTGGTTAATTTATTATGGAATCCATTTTCAAAGCGATCTTAAGCATTCTATCTCAATTGACTCAAAAGTAGAGAAATAAAAATATCCTTCAATTAAGTCCACAATTGTAGGAGTACTTTATGAAAGCAAATTAAAAGATTATGCATTAGGATCAAATGCAATTACAAAGCTAGAGCTAATGACAATATGATGTCCACGTAAGGGCCTCAAACATGAATTAGAACTTGCTCTCCATTGCGTTGCACTATATCTCCTATCAAACTTGGAACTCGCTCGACATTTTGAGGGCCTTTGCAAGAATAGCAATATGGACGAAGTGGATCTCTACTCACATGAAATCCTCCACAAGTCTCACAAACATGCTCCACAAGATCTACATTGACATTCGTGAAGTACAAAATCCCAAATACTTGCACTTGTGAAAGAATGTGTTAGTACTCAATTATTAGGTCACTAGCATTAGGAGGATATAGGCAAAATATGTACCTTTGTGCCATAGCCTAGTCGAGAAACTTGACTAGTAAAAGCTAGTTGCACTACTACACACGCATCCTATTGTGACGTTTACGTACCGACGATTAGCGCCCGCTTAGCGTTAATCGTCGGTATAAAAATCGGGTTTCGTAAATCGTCGCTATATAGCGACTTTTGCCAAAAGTCGCTATATAGCGACGTTATTAAAAGTCACTATATAGCGACTTTTGCCAAAAGTCGCTATATAGCGACGTTATTAAAAGTCACTATATAGCGACTTTTAAAAGTCGCTATATAACGACACTGAGACAAAATATTATAGTGACGTTTTACAGAGAGTTTTTTTTTTTTTTTAAGGCCTTAAAAATTATTTTTTTCCAATGACAAAATTTTTTAAAATTTCATACATGTTTGAGCTCATAGAGAATAGTAATGCAAGGGCTAACCTCATTAAGGCCGAGACACTTGTATCCGACCACCCATACTGTACTTGTAGATTCAAGATTGAGAGACAAGCACGTAGTTTAGACATCCTAGCACCCTCGTACAATTGTGTTGATTGCAACTCTCGCATTTTGACCTCAGACTCTGACATCACATGTACGTGGGATGTAGTGCCCCTAAAAATGGAATCCATCATGTCGACCATACCCTCGTCGTCATCCGGGAGACTATAGTCTTGTTGAAAGTGAGAAGGTATATGTGTACCCTCGTCACCCTCCTCATCCTGTCATAAGCTCATTCGTGTAAATATAAGATCTTCTATTTCCGGGTATACAATAAGATTGCGAACTTAAATAGCTTTGACTTACCGATGATCCATCAACATGTGCAACACCAATGGGGGGTACTGGTTCCGGCTCCTCCCCATACATCTGCAAGTGGCGCATGATAATACGATGTTGATGTCGTACTTCTCGCTTGCAATGAGTGCAATGACAATATAACCTCTCCGTAAGCCACTTCGTGCTCCCGGGCGTTGGCGCATCATCGGATGAGCTTCCACTCGTCGTCCCTTCCATCTACACTTATAAAACCACAACATAAGCATGAAGAGGAGATGTTGACAATTATAAGCATAGCATGTTTAATTTGAGCTTCTCTTGAGGCCATATAAAAAGAATGACGTCGCTATATAGTAAGGATTGAAACAAAAAATCCTATATAGTAAGGCTATATAGTAAGAGGAGATATTGACAATTATAAGCATAGCATGTTTGAGCTTCACTGGAGGCCATATTAAAAAAATAAACAGTAAGCATCGCTATATAGCGATGCTCTGTTCTGTCGCTATATAGCGATGTTTTTAATTAAAAACGTCGCTATATACCGACATTTTAAATTAAAAACGTTGCTATATAGCGACGAATAAGCGTCACTATATAGCGACGCTGTGGGTTAAAACCCGAAACACCGAAACACGCGGCGTTTTGCTCAATCCATTCCTAATCTCTCAAGTAAGCAACCCAAAATCTCCTCCCACCTCTTTTTGACGACCTCCCATCTATTCCAAGCAACCTCCCACTCTATTTTCCACTCCTCACCCTTCTCCTACCTCTTGTACTCCCTCTCTCTCCTTTTTCCCTCTTTGGTTTCCTGAAAGAAAGTTCTTCAAGAGGTGAGTTTGTTTCAACAATGTAGGTTGTTTGTTTGTTAGCTTTGGTTTTGTGAGTGTTTCTACTTGTATTGCTAAACCTGTAAACTAGTTTTCATGCTTGATTTGAAAGGATTGAAACAAAAAACGAGATTTTAAGAAAGAAAGAAAGAAAACTCATCTCTTCTTTCTGTATTTCTCTTCCTTCTCTTTCTCCTTGTCTCCTCAATCTCCTCCTTTCCTTGTCTCCTCAATCTTCTCTTTCCTTGTCTCCTTTCAAGAAGTTGCTTTTGTAATCTCCTCTTTCCACTAACATCTTATTTGAAAAAATGGGTTGTTTTCTCTCTTTTGTAGGGCCAGTCCACTACACCGAGCAGGACATACTCTCTCTTTTGTGGGGCCAGTCCACTACACCGAGCGGGACATACTTTTACAGGTAAGTGCTTCCTCTTCTTTCCATTTAATATTTTTGTTATTTGCATTGGCCTGCAGCTAGCGCCTTAAGTGCTAGTTGCAGTGATGGGCGTAGGAACCCTCTTTTCCCCTCTCTCTCTTTCCTTCTTCCCCCTTCTCTTTTTCTTCTTTTTCCCCCTTCTCTTTTTTCCCTTTTCTCTTATTCTCTCTTTCCCCCTTCTCTCTTTCCCCCTCTCTCTTTTCCCTTCTCTCTTTCCTTTCCCTCTTATTCTCTATTTCCTTTCCCTCTTATTCTCTTATGCTTATGCTTCTCTCATTCCCCCTTCTCTATTTCGCATAAGCTCTTTTTCTGCATGAGCTCCAGCATGAGCATGAGCTTATGCTTATGCTTATGCTTGTGCATAAGCATAAGCATAAGCTCATGTATATGCTCATGCATGAGCATGAGCTTATGCGTAAGTTTCCGCATAAGCTTATGCGGAAATAGAGAATGAGAGAAGCTTATGCTTCTCTCATTCTCTTTTTCCGCATAAGCTCCTTCTCTTTTTCCGCATAAGCTCCTCCTTCTCTTGAAGTGGAAAGATTTCAAGAAACAGATGAGTCGTTCTTGCCTAAAAATTTCTTTGATTATGTCCACACAGCTTGAGAAACTCTTGTTATGCATAAGCTCCTCCTTCTCTTTTTTCGCATAAGCATAAGCTCCTTCTCTTTTTCCGTATAAGCTCCTTCTCTTTTTCCGCATAAGCTCCTCCTTCTCTTTTTATGCATAAGCTCCTTCTCTTTTTCCGCATGAGCATAAGCATGAGCTTATGCTTATGCTTATGCTTCCGCATAAGCATGAGCATAAGCTCATGCTTATGCTCATGCATGAGCATGAGCTTATGCTTAAGTTTCTGCATAAGCTTATGCGGAAATAGAGAATGAGAGAAGCTTATGCATGAGCTCATGCGTATACTCATGCCTAAGCATAAGCATAAGCTCATGCGTATGCTCATGCATGAGCATGAGCTTATGCATAAGTTTCCACATAAGCTTATGCAGAAATAGAGAATGAGAGAAGCTTATGCTTCTCTCATTCTCTTTTTCCGCATAAGCTCCTTCTCTTTTTCCGCATAAGCTCCTCTTTCTCATGAGCATAAGCATGAGCTCCTTATGCTTATGCTTATGCTTATGCTTCTCTCATTCTCTATTTCCGCATAAGCTCCTTCTCTTTTTATGCATAAGCTCCTTCTCTTTTTCCGCATAAGCTCCTCCTTCTCTTTTTATGCATAAGCTCCTTCTCTATTTCCGCATGAGCTCCTTCTCTTTTTTCGCATAAGAAGCTTATGCGGAAATAGAGAATGAGAGAAGCTTATGCAGAAATAGAGAACGAGAGAAGCTTATGCGGAAATAGAGAATGAAATAAGCTTTTGCGTGAGCATATGCGGAAACATGAGAATAAGCTCATGCTCACCCATGAGCATAAGCATAAGCTCATGCGGAAAAAGAGAAGGAGCTTATGCGGAAATAGAGAATGAGTTTCCACATAAGCTTCTCTCCTTCTCTTTTTCTGCATAAGCTCCTTCTCTTTTTCCGCATGAGCATAAGCGTGCGGAAACTCATTCTCTATTTTATGCATAAGCTCCTTCTCTATTTCCGATGCCTATGCTTAAGCATAAGCATAAGCATAAGCTCATGCTTATGCTCATGCATGAGCATGAGCTTATGCTTAAGTTTCCACATAAGCTCATGCTTATGCGTGAGCTTATGCAAAAATAGAGAATGAGAGAAGCATAAGCTCAATCTCTATTTCCGCATAAGCTCATTCTCTATTTCCCACTCTATTTCCCCCTTCTCTCATTTCCCCCTTCTCTCCTTCTCTATTTTCCCTCATCTCTTTCCCCTTCTCTATTTCCCCCTTCTCTCATTCTCTATTTCCTCATTCTCATTCTTTTCTTTCCTTTCCATCTTCTTTCCCTCTTATCTTTCCCTCTTCTTTCCCTCTTTCCTTTCCCTCTTCTTTTCTTTCCCTCTTCTTTCTTCTTGCCTATGCCTATGCCTATGAGAATGCTCATGTTTGTTTTTTGTTTTTTGTTTTCGTGTTTGTGTCTATGTTAGACATGGGATCACGTCACTCATCCGACGAGTACAGAGAGCCTCGCAGGAGGAGAGCTCACGATCTATATGCTCCAGAGGACTTTGATTCCTCTCAGGCGACTACCCCGAGGACTACCCCTGGTCCGACTCCTCTCGGTCCTAGCACTGTGACTACCCTTGGTCCGACCCCTCTTCCACGTAGCACTGCAACTACCCCTCAGGGAACTCCTTTGCTAGCCGTGCATGGCTTTGTCGGGACTCCCGACGAGTTTGTAGTGCAGATGAGCGATGAGGAGGCAGCGAGATTCTTCTCTCTGCTCTCTCAGAGGACCTCTGCAATTCTTCCCCTACACCGACGGGTGGACGTACTGCCCAGCCATCCCCTCGCACCCCTTCGACCGCGGGATCATCACCTGCGCATGCCTCCCGCAAGGGAAGGAAGAGTAGGATGGGCGGCTCATGTTGTGCTGACTCAGGAGATGTAAACGAGTCAGCACACTCACGCTCCTTTAGGTCTCCACTTGGTCCGGAGACACAGTATCAGTCAGGTCCCTTTCCCTCTCCTACTCCCACTGCTACTCCTCGATCCGGAAGCGGTCACGCAGCTTCCACTCCTTCAGACTCTGCTACCGTCAGTCCCCCTTACTCATCAGGGGATCTCTCCTATCAAATCACATCTGTTGGAGAGATAATAGAAGACAAAAAGAGCAAAGCAGTGATGGCCGCCATGAGGAGGTTGATGAGTCATCACTTCAAGAGCGGCATAAATATCGATTGGTGGTATCAAGATGCCCAAAAGAAGCAGGCGGTGATCGATGAGTTAAAACAAAGATACCCTAATCCGCCAAATGTGGAGTTTAATAACAATTATATGCTCGAGCACATGGGTTTGGTCCTAAAGCATCGCAGATCAACCTTGCGTACTTCCATTACAAAGGGGTTGGCTAAACCCAGCTGGGCAGACAAAGCTGATTGGAAGTACTTCAAGAAGCAACATAGGGACCATCCCGAAATGTTCGAGGGTCAGAGGAGGGCTGCGAAGAGACGGCTAGACGTCGTAGGTACTTCGCACTTTGGTGCAAGCGGACGGTATGCGTTCGAGGCAACCGTGGTAAGTCTACTTCTTCCCATTTAATGTATTGTTCTATTTGTTTTACTTACATATTACATGCACTTTAGCTAACTCTAACTCTCGTAAATTGGATCCACAGCAAGCTGCGATGGGTCGTCTTCCTACGGATGCAGAGACACGGCGCGCATTTTGGATAGGAACAAAGCCGTGGTTCATTGAGCAAGAGGCAATGGGAGCGACAGTCGATTGGGCTGAGGTGGCTGCTCGCACGGTATAAGTTTACTCCTACTTGTAATCTCACTTTTTAATTTAAGTTCCAATCTAATTTTCGATTTATATGGTTCACTCTTAGGGTCAAAGCTCAAGCGTCCCATCATCAGAGACGAGCGATTAACAGGGGCAAGGATCGGACGCAGGTGCCGAGGACGAGGGAGAAGACGCAGGTGTCAGGGACGAAGGAGAAGACGCAGGTGTCGAGGACCAAGGAATAGGCCAACAAGACGAAGATGATTCGGATTCAGATGAGTAGTGGTAGTAGCATTTTGTATATCCGCTCGTTTGAGCAATTTTGTATTGCCCTTTCACAGGGTAATTTTGTTACAAACACAGTTGTATATGTATATGCATTTCTTCCTCATCGTTCACAAGAACAATTTTGTATCACCCTGCAAGCAAGGGAAATTTTGTTATAAAAAACTTTCTTTTGTAATTACAAAAAAAAAAAAGGATTAATGGGGCTAAACAGGGCCAAAAGGAAGCCCTGTTTAGCCCCACTAACCCTTTTTTTTTACTTCTGTTAATCGTCGCTATATAGCGATGTTTACCAGTGTCGCTATATAGCGACGATTAACAGTGTCACTATATAGCGACGTTTGTCATCGTCGCTATATAGCGATGATTAACAGCATCGCTATATAGCGACGGTTTATAGTGACGCTCCTTTTTCGACGATTTTAACGACTTTTATAGCGACCTTTGCGCCCATGAAAAAAAAAAATTTTAATGTAAAAAGCGTCAGTATTTCCGTCGGAAAATGGCCTATGCCTTGTAGTGTTGCAAGCCATCTTTGGATGGGCCATCGGGAAAAAAAGATTGAAAGTGAGCAAAAAAAATTATGTTAGAGTAGTAAAGATAACATTAGCAATTCTTACTTACTACAGCTCTGTCTTCATCTGTTGGGCTATCAACAATAATAATCTGGTCCGTCATGCCTTTTCATTTGCCACTTTGATTATCACAATTGCAATTGTACCCGTGATATGTGAAATACTCAATTTGCCAAAGTTTATATTCTCTATAGCCCACGAGACGTATGTCCATAGAGAATGGTCAAGAAGCAAACGAAGATTTCATTCAGAAGGCTCACCTCTAATGATGCATGTTGTTACATCAACAAGGAAGGAGAATCTAGAAGTTCCTCCCTCTATAGGTCCTCTCACGACAACATTGGCACCTTCTATTCTATAAAATTCTCCAACTTGCAAGAAATTTACAAATTGATGAATGTAAGTGGAGGGAATGAGCAAGGTGACTGTGTGAGAACAAAACCTATCGGTAAAGTCACCCTTCAAGAATGTTGGATACTTTGAATTTGCTACTTTGTAAGTGCCATATTTGCAAAATAACTTTCCCTCAAACACAAATCTATAAGGAGTGCAATCTAAAAGTTGAGTTATGCTAAGTTACACTAAAGAGTTTCCCCCTCCTACAAAGTTCTCCTTTGATGGTACTATGGCTTTAGCAATAGAAGGAAAAATGTGGGGTGGCGGGTGCAAATTCTTAAAATGATTAGGGACATTGTAAGAGTTGACCTCATCAATTTCCTCTTTGCAAATCAATTGTTTGCTTGTTGCAAGGTACAAATGTGGATGAAAGTAAGCTATACTCTATTTAAAACAACTTCATTTTTAAAAAAATTAATATCATAAGAGTATGAAATTCTTGCAATTTTAATGTAATTGAAAATGCTTATACAATTGAAACTCTATGATCATAATATCATGCACAAATTGAATTGCAAAGCCAAGAGTGTTTTTTTTTTTAAAGTTACATTTAAAATTTTAATAAGATTTATATCACAATGACCCAAACCATAACATAAATACCAAATGAAAATTTATACAAAGAAAGAGAGAGCATCAACATTTTGATGTCAATGTAGTTGTCAGAATTATCCCAATTCCAATGTCAATATAATAATGCATTAATCAATAATAATCACATCTTTTATGCCTTTTTTGGATGGCATAGGTTTTGGTTCTTCACTCTTTGATTTCTTAGGAACATGTTTACATTCGACATCGGATGTTATGGTAGACTTAAATTTAACATACTCCGAGTTTTCACGTACTAGCTGCTTCATGGATACAAAAAAAAACAATAAAAATTAAATAGCATTCAAAAACAAATAATAAAATCCAATAAAGTTTCGAAATCACCTTGAGCATATGCCTCTTATGCCACTTCAAGGAAAGAATGCTTCAAAAAACGGCGTGGATTCTTCTTGATTGGTGAGTTTTTCACCAAATTCTCTTTTAGGGGTCTACTTGGGCTACCGATGACAAAGGGTGTTGATTTTGGACTAGGTGGAGATGTTAATTTCTCAGCGTGAGAGTAAACAGAGGTAGTAGGAGTGCCTATACAAATATTATTTCATTTAGTTAAGGTTGAAAGCTACAACAAAATATAAACACATGCAATATCAAAACAAAACATGCATAAACTTCGTCTATGATCTTTTACCACCTAAAGGAAAAATTGCTTCTAAAATCATTAACTAATACTAAACTATCATATTTGTTTTCTGCAATTGCACAGTAGTTGAATATTAAACAATACAACAATATTAAATAGAGTTCAAGTGATGAAAATATTAGAAGATTAGAAATGTTGCTGAAAAGTACAGTGAATCCTACCTTTGTAAAGCTATGTAAAGTCTATATTCTAATATTTACCTTGTAAACGTAACTGCAAAAAATTATTACTATAAGCAAATTAGAAATTCATAGCACTTTCTTTGCGTGTCACTGTTTTGAATTTTTTTTTACTGCAATAGTACAATCCAATGTTCAGTCCGAATTTGGTGCAAGGAAGCAAAATCTAACGAATTCTTGCATACACGATACACAGTGTTTTCTTTCACATTCAATAGAGTTGAGGACTCATTGAGGAGCGAGAGAGGAGGGAGGAGATGATAGGAAGGTGCAGGGGAGCTATTTAGCACTGACGCATCAGAGTTGAGTAGGACTGGGAGAGGAGGGAGAAAAGGATAGGAAGGTGCAGGAGAATGGAGTTGTTTTTACTGATGCAATAGAGTTGAGTAGGAAGGGAAGAGGGGATAGGAAGGTGCAGGGGAAGCCATACAAAGAGTGTAGTGGTGAGGGAAAGCGATAGCCATGGTTGCAGAAGGTGAGGTGATGCTCGATTTACCTAGTACAAAGGGAAGAAACGTAAAGAAGAACAACACGATAGAGAAAATGCTCACATGGATTGAACCAACACGTCACAAAATTAATCTGTTACAAAGCAAAAAAAAAATCATCGTTGCATCATGTATTATGCATAGCCTCATGTGACTTTGAAAGCGTTCCCAAAGGCTGTCGTTTCACTGAGGAAGGCGTTTTTGGTCCTTGTACTACATTCGAGCAAACTTTAGAAAGTCTTGCACCTAACAGCAATCAAATTAGCAGAAGAAATGTAGAAGTAAAAAAATATGATTGAAGTGGAAGCCAAGGTGCAAACCTTTTACAAAGTCTCCACTACTAGTGTCGATATCATTTGTGGAGAAATCCATTTGATCACTTGTGCGTACGAAAAAGATGGTGGACCAATATTTGTCTACAATAGCGACATGCATGCTTATATAGACATGAAGTGAATTCCACGAATTGCGTGAAATTTGTGATAGAGAAGGGAAGAAAAACATTTGTGTGTGGACTGGAGCAATGCTTGGAGAATTAATTTGCAGAAAGACAAGGAGGCACCGAACTCCTCCAACAACATTCCTGTACCACCATCCTCCATTAAACAAAAGAATTATATGATTCTAATGTCTATGCACTGCACAGCCATCATGTGATGGATCAATTCATTCCAAAATCCACAATAGGTAGTACATGAAGTTGGAGCAGGGACCACATAAGTAGCAACTTGCTGCTAGAATAAATTTGAGCTTAACTATGGCCTGTTAGAAAACAAGACACAAAATCGTAGTATATGGACACTTACTGTTGCATGATAGCAAGATTTCATGCACTGAGTTGACAATTTCTGGCGAGGAAGGTGAAATGAGATCTTTCTTTCACCTATAATCAGCAATTATGCATCTCACGGCCTTTGCAAAGGCTCACATATGCTCAGATTTCTGTGAAAAGGATTGAAAAGCACAAAATCCTTTAAGGAAGCAACTGCAATAGACAAAATCCTTTAAGGAAGCAACTCACAATAGACAAAGTTGCACCAGACGAACACGTTTGTAGACAAAGGAGAGTTACTGTTGCATGCAACCATGTAGAAGATGTGCCACCCGAACTAGAACATGTGGGTCTAAGCTTGCTAGAGTCCAAGCTCTGATACCATGTAAGAAAATAATACGACGTCTGTGCTCAACAAATAACAGGATCTCGTACGCAAGAGAGAAAACAAGATAGTATGGAGAATAAAAAAATTTGATTACTGTAGAACTGATACAATAGATGGCGCTGCCTCCCAACTGTGCACTCCTATGAAAGAAGCTTCGATGACGTGCTAGAAATAGTAGACGACAGAGGCTGGATGCTAAGTAATTAGGGTTGCTGTAGCTAGTGATGAAATGGGCTTCACGGGCTTTCTCTTATATAGCCACCAATCATAGTCGGTTAGGCTCAATCGGGTGACCGACCCAGTCTACCCAAAATGATCGACTAAGGGTCGGTAGGCCACTGACCATACGATAGAACTGGTGTGCAAAATAGGGCAACTAACCTATGGTTACCGTTCGGCCCAGAGCCATTCGGGATCATCTGAGGCTCCAAATGGGCCCTGCAACCCGAGAGTGGGCTGCCCTAGGAAACTCTGTCTACCCTCAGTGCGGTCAGTCAAGGGATGCCTTCTCGCACTTGCATGTAGCCTACTTGGCAGTGTGCCAACTCTATCTGAAGCCGTCCAGCCATCAGGCCACACATGGCCCCCATCTGGTGTCCAAACCAGGACCTACTGAATAACCGGGCTACTCAAATGCCTTCTCCTCATATGGGGGCTTACAAGTAGAGTTAGCTGGTTCCCACATAGTTACATGAGAGTGGAGCATTGATATCTAACACAACCCACATACACCTTGACGTGACCTTGCATAGAATTTGGTTTGGCATTGTCTTCTTTCGAGTAAGTTGTCTTCTATTCTTTGCTCGCCTCACAAGCTAGCTTCTCTGGGTCTGTGCCATCAATGGCAACATGCAGATTGCCATGGCTTGCAACAAGAGAGGCTGCAAGATAGGAGAGATGAAAAGCATGGTCAAGGCACAAGGAATAGATTGCGGGTCAAGAAAAGCAATGGCATGGTATCGAAATGGCAACAGAAGACAATTTTTCAACTTTTGCGAAGGGAGAAACAATGAGAAGAAATAAGAATCCTTGCAGAGTAGTAGCAATAGGAAGTAGTTGCAGATGCACGCATTCATTCATTGCCATCGGAGCGAAGAACACGAGTCGTGGTGTCACAATTGGTGGGAGAATTCGAGATAGCAACATTAGGCCATTCAAGTGAATACTAGTCTCAAGTCTTCACAAGCTTTAGCCTGCACCCTAAAGTTTGTAGAGTAACAATCTACCAACACCTCGGGATTGGAGATGCATGCCCAAGAGGTGATGCTCTCTAACCTGAGAAATGGCCTATAGAAAGTGAAAGGGGTGCACATCTTAGATCAACTAGCTACAAAGAGAGTGACATTAGCTATGTTGGTGTCTCTTGAAATAAAGGAGAAACAGCTTGGGCGCACAATGTCAAATATGTGAGAAGGACCAACGTGGCTCCAATGGTTGAACATAGAGTAGAAGCAATGCACGATCGTCCAAATCTGGAAGTCTGTGGGCTTCAACAAAATGCAACAAAAGGAGCAACAGCCTAAGTGCGGAAGTCATTGCTAGAGTGACGACATTTTGGCATAAAAATACGAGAGTTTCTCCAAATAGAAAGGACTTTTGTAAAAATCGAATAGGATGCAAGGTGTTTGAGGAGCACATCATAAAATGCTTGATACAACATAGGTCAATGGTACGTCAACCAGCCCAATGGTTGTTTGTGATTGAGTTTTGGGATAGTTTACTTGTTTCATTTCTTAAACTATGCTTGGACTAAATGTGACTATCCTAAACCAGCCTGTGTGGGGGCTAAAGGCCACTGTATCTTAACCCCGATTATGTATAATGCTCAAACACATATATATATGGATGAAATAGAAGATTAAGGTGTTCTGCACCCACTAAAACTTGTTTCTCTCAAGCTTTCTCTCACCCTCTCAACTTCCATTGTGTCCTCACAACTGGTATCAGACTCGTATCAGAGCTTGGAAGTAGAGCCTTGCAGTAGCATGAGTAGCTCGGTGCAGCCTCTAGCCTAGAGAGAGAGTGGTGCTTCCCAAACATCCTTATTTAGTAGGAGGAACTACAGATTTTGGAGCTGCTATAGTAGTTGGAGATAAAAGGGCAAAATCCTCTTGGGCATTTGTTTTACTGGGTTGCAAAGTTGAAGGTGCAGAATATAAGGAAATCTTCTCAGATACACATATGTAGTGGCACAAATATCCAGGGTTAGAGACATAATTTCAACTTAAAGTCTCTAAGGAAGTTGTAGATTAGGTTGAGAGCTACATTTTCACTTCTAACATCTCTATCATCTGAGTTTTCAGTGAAAAGTTACAGCTCCTGCAAAAAGTGACGAAATTCATTTTCTGCGAGGATTTCATGTGTTGGATCTCCAGATCCAACACACCATTTGCAATTCTGACAATCCCATTGGATCCAAAGTGGTCCAAAACTTCTATTTGAGAAGTTGCTTCCGATTCCATGAACTTTTGAAGCTGTGGTGAATCTTTGTCTACTTCGACATCTTCATTTCACCATTTTCTGTGTGAGTGGGTTCTCAACATTTGGGCCTCCATTCGTAGAGCTGTCTGTCTTGTTGGATCCGGGACTGCCTGAAACATATGTCTACAAAGCTGCTTGCCATTCTGTGAAGAATCAAGGGAGTTGTGATTCTCTGTGTTTTTCTGTCGTCTCTTTGAAGGAAATTTCTCAAAATTTCCAAGACCTTCTCATTGATTGCCATGTGGCATTTTGGCTAAGGTTAAGTTTCCTAAGGTTCATTTTTGCAAGTAAATGCAAGGGTTGATTGGCTCTTACTCCATCCTTGGATGAGATTTTGGAGTTGTGGCAGAAGAGAGATATTTGAGATTGTCTTGCTGAGTTTGATTGTGTAGTGATGCCCATGTTTTGAGACATCCCAGGTTCTACTTTCGCTAGCGGTCATTGCCATAAGGCCATGATTTCTTGGATATACCCTATGCAGATTACTCTAGTTGTAGTTTCAGCCATGCGTCTCTTTTTTGGTTTGCATTGGGTTGCAGTGGATGCTTTACAGGCCATTTGGATGCATTGTGATCCTTGTTGGATGTGTTGATAGGCCCAGATTGCCTTGTGGGATGCTTTATTCACGGACACTTAGCACACAGATGCTATCTCAGGGGGGTCACTATGTATAAACCCTCTATATCACGTGCGTTCAAGGCCTATTTCTAAAATCCCTTATTTGTAAATTTTTCAGTAATAAAATGTACCCCTTTTCTATACAAATCTGTAAATTTTTTTCAAAACTATTTTAAATAGTCCCTTATGTATATTTATTTCTGTAAATTTTGGAAATTAAAAAAATCCTTCTGTTGAACTCACGTGATAGGGTTACATATGATGAGTGACCCCCCCGAGGATGCTATTTTATGTTGAGGGACAGCTTTGACATATTGTAGTAGATGCACAGGTTGTGCTATGATCTTTTGGATAAGACATTATTGATGCTTATGGATAGTGTTTATGCTTGTCAAGGCATCTAGCTCTTATTGGCATTATATTTGCCATTGTTTTGTCATTGTGGGTTGACATTTTCTTTTGGGTTAGATTTGCTCATATGGATGCATAGTATATGCACATGAGTCAGATGCATTTTGATGCTTTGAGCCTTGATTTTTGGTGACACTATCCTTCATTAAAGTAGACATATTGGGTGCACCTAGTATTTGGTATGATTTCTCTTTTGCAAGTGCTAGCATTTGGGATTTGTTTCATTTGCATCATGGCATCCTCTAATTTCATGTGTGAAAAGGAGTTTTTCAACATTAAAAAGTTTGATGGGACAAACTTTTCTATGTGGAAAGAATAGATAATGGATATGCTTATTCAAAAGAAGCAGATTAAACCCTTGGCAGGGATTGAAGCTAAGCCTATAGATATGTTTGAGGATGACTGGAATGAGTTGGATGCATTAGCAAAGTCTACTATTAGACTTCATCTTGGAGAGTCAGTTTATTTCACAGTAGTAAATTAGTAGACTACGGAAGATATGTGGAAGAAATTGTGTGCCACTTATGAGAAGGAAACTGCCTCTAATAAAGTTTACCTCATGAAGAGGTTGTTTGAGTTGTAGATGAAGGAAGGGGTCTCCATTGCTTCTCACTTGAATGAATTCAATATTATTTTCAGCCAGCTTCAGGCTCAAAAGATGAATTTTGATGCAGAGACCAAGGCAATATTTCTCTTATGTTCATTGCCATCCTCATGGGATAACTTCCGTACAGCTGTCAGTAACTCTACACCTAGTGGAGTATTGAAGTTTGTGAGATAATTTTGCATAAAGCATTAAAAAAAAGAGGCTCTTATAAAAATAAAACTTTGAGTCAAAAAGTAAGATTTTAAAAAATCAAATTAGAAAAAATGACGTGACATGTTATTAAAACTAGATTACATTAAAAAAAGAGGACATCACATTTTAAAAGAGACAAAAAGTAAGATTTTAAAAAATCAAATTAGAAAAAATGGCGTGACATGTTATTTAAACTAAAGTACATTTAAAAAAAAGCATGACACATTTGTACAAGAAGTAGATCATATAACTCAAAGCCATATGGTGTCCAAAAACACCTTCCATTAGCTCAGCCTAGAAGATCTCATCTTTGTCTCTCTTGTCTATTACAACTTTACATTAGAGAACTAAAAAGTCTTTGTGGAACTGTAGTTTCATTTCTTGTCTATTACGGTTACTTTAGAAAACACATAAGCCTCTATGGAATTAAATTTCCATCACTTGACTATTAAGTCATTAGAGAGAGCATATGTCCTCAAAAGTGCCTACTATGGCATTGGCTTCATGAAAACAAGCAGACTTTAAACCTGCAGGCCATGCATAACACAGAGCTGGCATCGCAAATCTCCTCACAGACTCTCCTCACAACTTGTTTCAAATCTTCTGCCGACTTGTAAGCATTCAACAACTCTTCTTTTCTCTCTTGGCTCTCCTCATCTTCACCATTTTTTTTAATATAGCTTCTAGCCACCGCCATATCCTGTACAAAAATTTGACTCGTTAGCATAAGAAGTACATGATTAAAAGAAGCAAAAAAGAAAGCTAGGGATATTCACCTCTTCTGTTGAGTTCAAATCAAGTAGCCATGTGCGTAACATATCCTCCTTGAATGATTTTCCCTTCATTGGTCCATACAAAAGAAATCTAAGATAGAATTTGAGTTCAGTAAATGAAGTCGCGTAGTAACTAGTCATTGTCTTAGAGGGAAAGTGGGGGAAGGAGAGTGAGGGAGCGATAGCGAGGGATGCACAGTGAGCTGCCCCTCCTTCAAGAGTGATAGAAAGTGAGGGAAGACGTAAAGTGAAAGATGAATACAAGTTAATTAGAAGGACTAGGATGTAAGAAATAAGAGAGTGTTTGTGGAAGGACTAGGATGGAAGAATACAAGTGCACTAAGGCACGATGTGTTCGCTACGATAAGGATAAGGGTTTGAATAAAGTGAGAGAAGCATTGGGAATGCTCTACTTTAAGTGAGTGGAGACTGTCCAACTGAATAATATTTTGCAAAGCATTGGGAATGCTATACTTTAAGTGAGTGGAGCATTGGGAATTGATACTTTGGAGTGAAATATATTACAAATATTACATCATCACATATTCATATCAAAATTCTCATCACACAAGGTTATATTTCCAAATAATCACATCATCACACATTCATATCATAAAATTGTGTGCATGAAATAAATAAATAAATATCATGACTAAATGCCACTTAAGTAATAAGTCACAAATTGGTGTATAATCAACAAAAATAACATCATGATTCATACATTGCAACAAAAAAATGTCAACCATAATATTTATGGAATAAACAACATCATGAGAATATGCTCCTCATGCATATATACAAGCACAACATCATACATGCATCATAACTCTTCTGATGCTTCTAGTGGAGACTGTGGCAACTCTTCTGATGCTTCCAATGGAGGATGTGGTGCTCTAGATGTACACTCAGTCTCTACTTCTTTCTATAGTATGTAGTGCTTTCGGAGTAGACTCAGTATCCTCTTCCTTAAATGCAAGCAGAGGCTGCGGCAACTCTTCTGATGCTTCCAATGGAGGCTGTGGTGCTGTAGGTGTACACTGAGTCTCTACTTCTTCTATAGTGTGCAGTGCTTTCACAGTAGACTCAGTCTCCTCTTCCTTAAATGCAAGCTCTGACATTGCTTTAGTTGCATGTTGTATTCTAATGGTAGCAATCAGGTCTCGAATGATTTTAGCCCTAAACAATTGTATATCCTCCTCTGAATATTTGAGCTCCAAAGAGTCTTCCGATGAGACCTATGGCTTAAGTGAGAATTTCTTTGAAAATCAACATGTAGTTATAGGCAACTCTCCACCCACAACTATGCCCATCTTCCTACTCTGCTACTAAACGCTTTTGGAAGTCTAGCGAGTCTTTGTATTGTCCTATTTCTCTGATAGCAGATACCAACTTCTCAACCGACCTGCTCATCATGACAAATTAAAAAAACTTAGTGTGTTTATTACATAAGGTACATAATATAGAAGTAACAACAGATTAATAGAATACTTACATTTGCACTGAGCCATGAAAGCCTGCAATCAAGTTGACAAACCAACAATAGTTGTCTTCAAGGTCCCAAACCACCAAACTCCAATGTTCCCTACACGAATAACCAAGAACCATTATTATTTAACACAATGTTGCCAATATAAGATGAAAATAAAGGTTGCCATGATACTTACATCTCGTGATATGCCATAAATAGGACTTGCATGCCATGTAAATGTAAAGGTTGTAACCATTTACAAACATCGGCTATTGTCTTTCTACTATCGCTAGGTATAGGAGAAAGGAGGGAATCCAACATATACAAACAGTTTTGTACGGCTCTACAAAATCGTGAGATAACTATACTACACCAACAAATAAATGAATATTAGCTTATTAGATTTAATCGAAATATTGAATTATCAAGCAGAGAAAAAGTTTGTATCAAACCTGAGAATGGCCATCATAACGTTGTTATTGACCTCATTTGAAGCTCTAGAGAGGATTGAAATCTCCTCTCCACCAAATTCAAGATACTGAGGTCTATATTGAATCATAACCCTAACATTAAAAGAGCTTCCCAATTCTTCCAATGAAGCCATGTTTGTAGAGTTGAGGTCTTCTATCCCCTTTGACTCTTTGACGGCATTCATTTCGCACTCCTCTGAGCCATTATCTATTTGACTAGTGGGAGGGTCCATAATGTTGCCCTTAATGATTGCTCGAATGGTATATGTTATAAATGCATAGAGATGCAAGTCCGTATATGTTGACAGTGTGGTGTCATTTTGTATCTCAAAAATTTGACCAAGTAACCAAAAGCAATTGTAGCCCACCCTCCATCCACAATTGTAGATGTGGCTATCCTCTTGATGTGATACCTGACATGCTATATACTCTATTTGTTGTGCCAAGTCATGTTGCCACATTACTGTGTCGATAGCACCTACCAACTTTCGAGCCGATCTGCACATCAAAACATATAACAACAGTGAATATGTGCATTGCATATCAATCTACATGTCAAGAAGTGACAACAAGTGTAGTCTATACTTACTCTAACACAGTGGCATGGATGGATGTCATTGAGTTGGCAAAGAAGCACTTCTTAGCAAAGATGTCCATGACCACCAAACTCCAATGTGAGCTGCATTATCAGTAAAGAATAATTACTATGTTTGAGACAATTCTAGCAATGCAATAGAAAAAACAAGCAGGGTTTGATGCTTACTTCTCATAATATGCTGTAAAGATAACTCGTGCCTCATTCATAGGAACATGCTTCAACCACTTGCAAACATCCTCTATGGTTTCTTTTTTGTTGCTAAGCACTTTAGAAATAAGAGGATCGAGCATATATGAAACTCTTTGTATATTTTGAGGAAAATATGCTATAACATTACTATATTTTTTTAAAAAAGTATTAGGTTCTTGGGTTTAATCAAAATATGCAAGTATAAAGCCAAGGAAAAGGCTGCATCAAACCTGAGGATGGTTGTAATGACTTTGACATTAACCTCTTTCTTAGGATTCAAGAGGATTAAAATCTCTTCTTCACCAAATTCAAAAAAATGAGGTTGTTGTCGAATTAACAACATAGTGGTGAATGAACTTCCAATCTGCTACAATAGAGTCATATTTTTATGACTCATCTTATTGAGAGAGTAGTCTACATCATATTCTTCTTCACTTGCTATGTCTTCTACATCCTCCTTCTACTATAAAAATATAAAAAAGTTATTAGATGTACACATCCCAAAGAAAGGCTTAAACAAGCATAGAAATATAAAGATAAGATTTCATACATGCTGCAATGTAGTCATATTTTTAGGTTGTTCCCCAACATTAATAATGGTTTTTTCATTAGACTGCATAGAAGTATACAGATAAGGTTTCATACATGCTTTCATTAGAGTGAGCCTCTCCTCCTCTTGGAGCAAAAATTTTAAAAGTAAGTTTTCATACATGCTTTTATTAGAGTGAGTCTCTCCTCCTCTTGGAGGAAAATTTTAAAAAGTTATGAGATTTACACATCCCAAATAAAAATAAAGGTTTAAATAATCATAGAAGTATAAAGATAGCTTTCATTAGACTCAGTCTCTTCTTCTTGGAGGAAAATATAAAAAAGTTATGAGATTTACACATCCCAATTAAAGGCTTGAACAAACATACAAGTATAAAGATAAGGTTTTATACATGCTTGCAATGTAGTCATATTTTCAGGTTGTTTCCCAATGGTAGCAATTAGATGCTGAATACTCTCAGCCCGAAACACTAATAGATCGGCTTCTATATATGATTCCATTTTGACTGGTAACTCCAAATCAAAAATCTCTCTAAGAAACAACATGCAGTTGTAGGCAACTCTCCACCCACAGCTGTGCCCATCTTTTTGCTCCACTGGTAGACGTCATTTGAATTCTACTTGGTCTTGTTGCTCCCTAGTTGTTCTAATAGCAAATACTAGCTGATATGCAGCACTGTCCATCATGACATATGAAATATATTAATATATCATGATCATAAGATACAAAATAAGAAAGTAACAAAAATATTAAGAGAATAATTACCTTGGGGAGTTGGCATGATAGCCTTCCATTGAATTCACAAACCACAATATTACACAAACTTGCCAAAGAAATAGTAAAAATAAGGTTGGAGTTGATACTTACTCCTCATGATAAGGCATAAACATGACTCGCATCCCATCTAAATTCAAAGGGCTTAACCAAGTACAAACATCTTCTATAGTCTTTTAAGGAGAGCTAAGAATAGAAGAAAGGAGAGCATCGAGCATGTAGACACAATTTTGCACTACACTAGGAAGCTAAGAAATAACTACACTACACCAAGAAATAAACAAACATTAGCTCATGGAATTGATTTGCATTCTGCACTAGGAAACTGAGATATAACTACACTGTAAACAAATAAACAAATGTTAGCTCATTGGAGTAGCAACAAATAAACAAACGTTACCTGAGAATGGCCAGGATAACATTGTCACTAACCTCTTTTAAAGGATTGGAGAGATTTGAAACCTCCTCTCTACCAAATCTCAAATACTGAGTCTCTGTCATAGCTCGTATTCTATGTTTGCGGTCATTCTGCTTTTCCATGGTGTCTTCAAAGCTCTTGTACTCATGGGATTCTTCAACCAAATTTAGAGGTGGTTGCATTGCTGAAGTAGAAGAGAGTGCCTCCATATTGACTTCATCCGTTTTTTCTCCCTCTATTGCCTGTAAACAAATATGAGAGATTAGATTTATTATCTTTGAATTAAAATCTTATTTAAAAAATGGTATTCTCTAAACAGGTCATGTAAGTCCATCTTTTCATCATCATCAACTGGGAAATTATGATCTTCAAGGTCATTATCCATGTCATCAGTCTCCTTGTGCTCTACCTCTTTTTCATAGCCTATGGTTAGATCTGCTTGAAGCTGAAAATAGGCCATGAAATGCTTGTTTTCAATAATATTTGTGGAGTTTCCTTTTCTGAGGAGATCCTCAAATAAATATCCCATCCTGCACAAGGTGACTTCCCAACCTGCTGGTAGCAAATTCTCCACCATGGTAAGCAAGAGACTCCCACTTTTTGCCGGACTGCCATAGTTGTTTTTTTGATAATGTATGGACCTGGGAATATCTTGCTCTTCTAGCATCAATCTCAAATTATTTGAATTCCCTCTTATGTTCTTTTGTAAGGAGTGATCAGGGTTGGGACTCCGCATACACAAGAAGAATGATTTAAGAGATTGAATCTCGATGCCACATTCTCTCTTGCCTCTCTTTGCTACATAAACACCACTATAGATCTTCAAATCTGATGAATATGCTCGCTCTAAGTAACCTACATGGCTTCTTTTTCTTGTTTATCAACAAAAATGACAATGTTGTAAATTGCCACTTTGCTAATGGTGGTATATACTATTCTATCAATGAAGTTATGGATATCATCGCTAGAAACTTCATTGATGAAGAATAGTTGTGGCTTGTCCCATGCTGACTCATTCTTGATGAAGTCATCTTTTGAAACTTCCCTGAAGTTCACAAGATTTCGAGACTCTGACGTAATGTCTACATTGAATTGAAAGCTTTGGTGCATGCATATCTATCAGCATCCTTATCTCGCTGATTAATCTTTCCACATATGCAACCACCTGTTGTGGCATTTCTTTTCTCATATAAGAGGTTACTATTTTTGACCCATGTTCATCCTTTTTAATATACCTGTTTGCCCATAGCTTTACCTTGGGTGTTGACAAAGAAGCTATATGCTTGACCACATTATAGTCAATGTTACAATGACTAAGTGGGATTTGTTTCTCTAACAGCAAATACTTAATGGCACTATGCACTGCATCATGCCTCACGTGTACACATTGATGCATTCTTCCAAGCAGTGGTATTTGTCTTTCTTTCCAAAAAACCATTCTTTCTTTAAAAGTTTTTGTGTTGCCATGGATGCATACTTGTCAGGTAAGTACTTTATAGGTCTCCGCATCCTTGCCGTCAACTCCTTCTTATCCATTACCTTTGACTTTTTGGAGACAAACAAAGGAGCTTCATAAGTCAAATCTCCACGCTCACATGCAATGCACGCTTCAAGCATCTCATTGAACACTTCAACAGGATGAAAAATGATCGAAGTGTAGTCGGCATATCTGTCTCTCACCACCTTGAGGCTTGTCATATTTTCTTCTCACTCTTGAGTTCCCCTAGGCACAACTGCACTCAAAGAAGTATAGAAGTTTGTGAGTGTATCGGCATCTGGTTTTGTGACCTTTCTCTTCAAATCAGGATTTGGAGAACCAAATGGTGTCCATACAACCCTTGCCTTCTGTAAGACCTCTAATGTTGAGGATATCTTACACTTTCCATGGACATAATGATTGTCTTTCGAACTCAATCAAATACTTGATCTCATGCTTGAATATACAGATGGTTGTAGGATAACAATGGAATGAAGTTATCTTTGCAAATTGTTCTGGAGTCTTTTGACTTCCTTTGCTTCTTTGGTGATCTGATGACAAGCATAAGCCCAATGTTGACCATCAATGGGTTGGAATCTGCAATTAAGGAGGAATTTCTTCTTTGCTTCCTTTAACATATTCTCACCTTGTGCCTCTTGGGGCCTTGTTCATGTGGAACATTTTTAAGAGTGTCTTTAAAGAATCGAGTGAAGGTTTCCTCGAAATGTGTAGGCCCTGTAAATGCAATTTAATCCAAAAAGCTATTTTTGATTGGACAAAACATTATTGGATGCAAGAGCACATTGCTTGCCACAGGTTTCTTTCCATCTCTCAAAGCCTCATATATTTGCAGTGCACAGGATATATCAAGGTTTCGGCTATTAGTAAAGACAACTGTAGATTCCACATATTTGGCATTCACAAACCACGTCCTTTGACCCCAGATATGTCCCACATCATCATCTGTTACTGCTTCATTAAGATGCAAATTGAGATTTTTGATTGATGTGAGTTCATCCTGATCATCTTCAGCTTTGGGTTCTGACACTTCTTCATCTTTCTCTTCTTTTAACCATTTTTCATCCACATGATCTTTCTTTATAGTGAGACGATGCCTTTTTCTACTGCTTGGAATCATGGCTCTTGTAGTACTAGCCTTTTGCATTTCACGTCGTGGTTTGCTAGCAAGAGCTTCTAACATAACTGCAGTGGATCGACCTTCATCTTCTTCAATTTTTTTTAATTCCTGTGCACTCAGGGCTTGTGTTTCATCATCCTTAGTGACATCCACTATTTCTTGCTCTAGAAGTTTGCGCTCATGTTCTACATCTTTGTGATAGTGTGGATGTTCTTCTTGCCCCTACATCAAAGTCTGTGCTTGATCTCCTTCATGTGAAGATCCTTGGATCTGAGGAGCATATTGTGCATCCTTAAAGTACTCAAACATAATCTTTGCATGCATCCTTTTTGCCACCACACTAGGAAATCACTCCCAAGTATATGTAAGAGCCTCCAATGCACTTTGCAGCTCTAGAAACTTTGATGGTTGAGGAGGAGGCATCACAAAGGTCTTTGAGTCTCTCCTTGACACAACAAAATGAAGACCGCCAAGTTCAGAATCTGAATTCTTTGTGAAAATATCCATAAAAGTCTCTTTTGGCTCTATCATGCCTACTACAAGGCTTGAAGTCATATCTTTTTTGAAGAATGTAGCATCCCATGGATCGTCAACATCATTGAACTCCCTTTTTGACATAAGTAGAAAGAGTCTCTTTTCCTTTTGATGAAGAAACCAAGCTCTTCTACCCATGTGATATCGAGTCCACCTACCAAAGCCATTGGGGCTATATTCCTTTCCTTTCAAATTCAAAGTGACATAAGAGACCCATGCTCTAATCTCAGAGTCATTTAGGCTAGCCCCACATTAGTTGATTGCTCCATAATCCTACATGAAAAGATAATGAAGAATTTAGACACATACAAGTAAAGTACAATATACAACGCTTGATATAATAAATGTGGGAAATAGCCCAAAAGGATTTATAGGGCTTCATATGGCAATAAATGTGACCAATAGCGGAGAGGGCTTTACAAAGTATTTTATAGCAATAAATTTGGGAAATAGCCTAGAAGGCTTTACAAGGCTTAAATATTTGTACAAATGTAAGAAAATCAGCCAATAAAGCTTTACAATGAAATAAAATGCCCTCTAGTGATAAAGCTTTAATCTTTGTGATGACATGTAATCTGTCCATCCATTGATATCTGTGCACTGATACCCAACTGATGCAATCTACCCACTAAAGACTGTTCCACTGATATCCACTTATGCAGCCCACTGATACTCATTAAATAGTGAATGGTCGGGTTTATTACAAGGCGCTTCATATGGAAATAAATGTGAAAAATAGCCTAGAAGGTTTTACAAGGTTTTTTATGACAATAAATGAGCTTAAATATTTGTACAAATGCAACAAAAATAACCAATAAAGATTTACAATGAAATGAAATGACACTATAATCATCAAGCTTGAATATGCCCCATGACATGTAATCTGCCACTGATATATGTAATCTGTCCACTGATATCTACTATCTGCTCATGCAATCTACCCACTGATAAAATTCTTGGTAAATGGTAAAAGTTCTTATTTAATAGCATGTTATGGATGTGAAACCGCATGTGAGTGAAGGGACTGACAACGATTAGGAACTAGTTAGAAAAATTTGAGCATGGCTTCGATTGGCAACTTGGAGAATTGTCTCTCCTCTAAGGCAATCTAATCTATGCTAAACCAACTGTCGAAGCGAAGAAAAGCAATAAATAATTTCTTTTTCTGTGTTCATTTTAATGTGCTGGGGTTTAAGAGGCTTAAATATGTAAAAGAAGGGGTTTTGATGTAGAGGCTAGACCTGCATGTGAGAGAAATGAAGAGCAAGTATCTAAAGAAAAGTTAACATTTTTCAATTTAAAAGATGAATATATATAAAAATATTATCTCACCTTCAAAACAAACCATAAATTCACTCTTTTATAATTTTTTAAAAGTATAATATAAAACATGTAAATATATAAAACTTTCTCTATTTCCTCTGAACTTTCTCTCTCTCTCTTTCTCTCTCTCTCTCTCTCTCTCTCTCTCTCTCTCTCTGTCAACTCCTAATTCTCTCTGTAGCATAGTCAAGACACCTCATTCTCTCTTTTAATCTCTCTCTCTCTCTCTCTCTGACAACTCTTATGTCTTTCCCTCTCTCTCCTCATCCCACTCATTCTCTCTCTTAGTTTATCTCAAGTCTCTCATTCTCTCCCTCCCATGGCCGCTAGGATTTATCGTTCTCTCTCTTCATCTCTCTCTCTCTCTCCCTAGGATTTGTAATTATTTCTCTCTCTCTCTCCACCTCTCTCTCTAGAGATTTATTATTCTCTCTCTTGATCTCTCTCTAGGATTTGTAATTCTCTCTCTCTCTCTCTCTCTCTCTCTATCTCTCTCCCCTCTTCTCTCTCTACCTAAAATTTATCATTCTCTCTCTTCATCTCTCTCTCTCTCTCTCTTACCCTCTCTACCTCCCTCCCTCTATCCTCTTGGCCTCTAGGATTTGTCATTATTTCCCTCTCTATGTCTCTCTCTCTCTCTCTAAATTCTCTCTCTTAATCTCTCCTCCCTTCCTCCCTCCCTCCCTCTCTCTCCCTCCCTCCCTCTCTCCCTTTCTCTCTCTCCTCTGTCCCTCTTCTCACTCTTAATCTCTCTTTCTCTCCCTCCCCTCTTCTCTCTCATTTCTCTCTCTCTCTCTCTCTCTCTCTCTCTCTCTCTCTCTCTCTCCCTCCCTTGGCGGCCATGGCCACCAGAAGTTTCATTCTCTCTCTCTCTCTCCCTCTCTCTCATTTCTCATTCCCTCTCTCTCTACCTCCCTCTCTTGGCGGCCAAGGCCGCTAGAA